>NC_088878.1:14039725-14167209 GCF_032884065.1 Artemia franciscana | reverse complement strand
TCCCAGTTTATCCTTTTCAGTTTATATGACTAATCAGTCAACGAGTAATCAAGCTGCCCCAAGAACAAGCATTCAATATGCAACAAGTACTACAAACCAGGGACAGATGCTTAGAATGATTCCCAACCTGCAAAATATTAACCAACAGGACAATCAAACAATAACCATACTAAAAGTCCCAAAGCAAATGCCACAACTTCCTAATGTATATGCAAATATACCAACTCATAACAAATTTGAGGTTCTTCCTCAAGATGAGGATCCACTGAATGAATGCAAAAGTGACCTTAATGAAGTTATAAATCCAGCTGAGGCTGAGGGCCTTATGGACATTTCAAGCCACACACAAAAATGAAAGCGGTGTAATGCATCACCAGGTATTTCAGATGAAAGACAGTCTAAAAAGCAAGAGATCAGAGCTCATACTAAAGCACAGGTGGAAATTCCAGAACATGAAATCTTTAACAATCAAGTCATGCTTTAAGTGAACAATGTCAATGAAAAATTTAGCAGCGATTTTGAGATTTCCAAGTTTCTGAAGGAAAAGACAAAGATCAAAAAATTTGAATTTGAGGTAAATCATGATAGAACAAAAATGATTATGTTCCTACAAAATGATGAAGATGCCAAGGAATGTATGCAGATAGATAGAGTTGCAAATGTATCTGTTAGGGCAGCAAGAAAGCCAAAAACATGCAGGCGCATCATCAAAGGAATTCTTTTATACCTGACTGATGAACAAATTAAAGAGAGCATTGACTCACCATTCCCAATAATTGAAGTGTTGCACCAAAAAAGATATAATCGTGAAGATAAAAAGCTGGAGAACAGTTATTCTATATTGGTGGAATTTGAGAGCCCATTTCTTCCCCCAAATGTGTGGTGTTCAGGAAGAAAAAAAAGTTTTTATATACAATTGAAGGGTGTTGCAATGCTATAAATGCCAACGTTATGGACACTTACAGAAAGACTGCAGAGCAAAAGAATTTACCTGCCTGAGATGCTCAGGCAATCATTTTTCAAAAGAATGCTCATTGAAAGACAAAGAAATTAATGATCCAGCAAGGCAGTACTGTTGTGCTAATTGCAAGGGAGGACATTCAACTAAATCCTCAGCATGTCCTGTTAGAAGGGAAAACAGGGAAATATTAATGGTAGTAGAAAAGTATCAGATGGGATATAGTAGAGTCACAGTGGCATATAGAAGTTATGCACAGGTAGTGCAAAATGAAGCTTCTAGAACACTAAAACCCAAGTCCACCATTATCAATAGAACAATGAGTAAGTTAAGAGATGAAATTGTCAGGAATACTACTAAAACAATTGTAGTAGGCCTTCACAGTTAGGGAAGGAGACAGTACCCATACTCTCTTTTGAATTGATTTGTCAGTTTCAATCTTGATTGTCAGTTTCAATCTTGATTGTCAGTTTCAATCTTGATTTGCATATTTAGTTAAACATCTATTTGTTTTAAGGCTTATTTATTCATTTGTTAGTAAATGTTGCATGTTTGTTTTCTATGACTGTTTATTTAGTTTCTGTTTGGTTACTCTTTCATGTATGCTGCAATAGTAAAATATTATTTATGCCAATTTGTTTTGGAAAACCATAAAGATTTTGTCCAGATTTTGGGTAGGATGGCATCCTCAGACATGTTAAGTGGATCCCTCTTGAGTAGAGACCCCTTTTATATAATTCTATATACTTTTGATTCTATTTCATATTTTTGTTTGTTGTAAGCTTGATTTGCATATTCAGTTTTTAGCTGAGCTTGTTTTAAGATTTATTTATTCATTTATTTTAGTACAACAAAAGAACAAAAACAAAAGCAAAACAAATTGCAGGAATGGAACAACATGAACAGTGAAAAAAGAGATAAGAAAACTAGAAACAATATATTTTTAAGAAAGCCAGAAACAATTTATCCCCCTCTCCCTCCCACACAAAAAAGAAAACCAAATGTAATAAGAGTCCAGCATTTGACACATCTAAAGGTATTAGCAGTCCTTTTTTCCTTGTACACAGAAAATACCCCCCCCCCCCCAGTACAGAATAAATTGTGCTCATTTTGGGGTTTTATGTTATTTTTTACTTTCTACAATAACAACAGCTTTTTTTACTTTCTACATAATAACAGCAAACACCAGAAATATACCCAGAAATCACAAGGGAGTAGATATCAATTTCACATTTTGATAGGTTTTTAAATTTTCTTTTATACCCCCCCCCCCCAAAAAAAAAGAATAAAAACTTTATTGGAAAACACTTTTTGCTGGCTTTTTGTTGGGATTACTGGTATGATTTTAAAAACAATCAGAAATTAAAGTCTTTTTTGAATGTAAGTGTGCAAGAAACATTTTTCATCTGAGATTGTCATCAAGACAGTTTCTGGGGTAAAATTTTCAGCTAGAATGGAATTGTCTAGGAAAAATTTCCCTGGAGGGGGGGGGGGGTATGAAAAGAGCTTTCCATGGTGGAATTTTTTCACAGAAGAAAGAATTTCCCATGGAGGAGAGCCGGATTTCCTAGTATTATTTGAGAATGATTAGAAATCATTTTTTTAAACTGAAAGTAGGCTAAGGAGCAACATCAAAACTTAAAATGGGACAAAGACTATTGCATATCTTTTGGTATAGGTACAACCTTCTAAATCCCTTGCTCTTTAAACTAAAGTCTCTATTGCTTTTACAAAACAGTCTTTCTTAAAGAATTGAGAAAAAAGTCAAAATTTAGTGTAAAGAAAGAGGGGCTTGGGAAGGCGAAGCCTCTTCATATATGGACAAATTTTATTTATTTAAAGTTTTAATATGGGTGCTTACTTTTAGCTAAAAAAATGTCTTTTCTCATGAATTTCATAAAAATGCTACTGTATTGAATATTAAAAATATTTTCATAACAACTTTATATCCCAATCCTTTTAAACCAACAAGTGATACACAAGGCTCATTGAATTAGAATAAGAAGTTTCTTGAAAACTCTAGATAACATTAGTATGACTATAATTTACCCCCCCCCCTCTAATATGCAAATATATAGCCCAAATTTGCCAATGGCCTCAGACAGTCATAGGTGTTGTGAAGAATTGTTAGTAGTAGTAGTATTAGTGACATTGAATATTATAAATACTTTAATAACAAATTTTAAATTATGGAAAACATCAGTGTCACCTCCAAAGTATTGTGGTTTCACCAAAGGAGATTTCCTCCATACATGAAAAGTGTCCTACCCCTTAATACTTTGCTCTTTATGCAAAGTTTAACTATTTTTACTAATTTTTTTTAGAGCATTCACTGAAAAACAGGGGCTTTTTAGATATAAATAGAATAATTAGAATAAGAAGCTTTTTTAAGAGCGTTAACAGCTTTAGAGTAAAGAGGAATTTCAATTTCAGTTAAAAAATTTGTTTTTTCATTTAATTCAAAAAGAAAAGCCTATTGCCTATTGCTTACACATAGCATTTGTTATTGGGAAGTAAACAAATTATTTTTCAGGAGGCAAATTTCCTGTGGTGGGATGCCTCTTCTCAAATACTTTGCTCTTTATACTAAAGTATGATTTTGTATCCCAATCCTTTACAAACAAAAAGATGCAATACAATGTTTGTTAAATTTGAATAAAATAGCTTTTGGAATGTTTTAAATAATGCTAGCATGTAGACTGAGGTATTGTGGAGGCAGTATCCTCCCCATCTCATAATAATTTCTATTTGTTTAAGTTTTACTGTTGATCCTTACTCTCAGTAAAAAAAAAACACTTTTTTTGTTCAATCATTCAAGGGCACAAACAATTCTCAGGTTGAATGTAACATAGATTATGCAAATAAGGTACACAATTTTTCTGGGGTTCTGACCATAGCTGATATTGGCAGTAGAAACTTAGGTTGACCAAGAGCCAATAGTTTGTTATGATCATTATCTTCCTCCGAGTGGAAGCACAAAAAGGTATACTGAAATTTTAGAGGAATGTCTTGATATATTGTTGGTTAATACCATAAATCTGTTATTATGGACAATTTTAATATTGTTGTATCTCTACTGTGTAACCATTGCATGAGTAATTTACACACTTATGACATAGCATTGGAAATACTGTCTACTTTTTTAACTGCTAGATGTCTCCCTCCATGTCATATACCAACTAGAGTTACCAAAACTTTCCAGTATCTTATTGACAAAAATTTGTACATATATTTAAGTTAGAACATGTAAGGTCATCATAGACAGCACATTATTCATTTTATGTGGTGTGTGATCTAATTATCAGTGCTATGCCAGCTGTTACCATGCAACAGTGAAAAGTAAGAATTATGACACCATTAAATTAAAGAAATTACTGTGGAATTGTGATTCTTTACCCTTTTACAAGTCCAAAGACCAGGATGAGGCTGTAAGGTTTTTTGGAAATCTTTAATAATGCCCTTGACCAGGCACGCCATTGCCATTATATTACAAATAGAAGACTTAAACAGCCTATTAAACCTTGGATTACATCAGGTATACTCTAGTCTATAAATGTAAAGAATAAGCTGTATTGGAAAAAACTTACAAATTTGACTGAAGAAAATGAGCAAAATTTTAAGAATCATAAAAATACATTAACAAAATTAATTTGAGCATTGAAGCAGAACTTTTACAAAGAAGCATTCCTGGAGATGGAAGGGTTGCAAAGAAAGACATGAAAATTAATTAATGACTGTCTGAACTGGAGAAAATAAAATGAAATCACCAAAGAAATGACAGCAATAGATGAGACAACTGTCTTAACTGCTGGTACAAATTGCATATAGAAAAGGGATGATATCTAGGTTATTTATCATAGTGTATAGATGTAGAGGATTATATTGTGACTGAAATAAATGGTGACACATTTGGATATATTAAGAGAGGAGCCACCTGTCTGCCAATGTATGTATGCAATCAAGGTCTGATTGATGATTCATTTGATACACACAATAGTTTTGAATCATCAGATTAGAACACTAGGTGGTTGATGACTTTGAATACCATGTCATTAATATAAAGAAGAAACACTGTAGGTCCAAGAACAATTCCTTGGGGAAAGCCACTTAGGACTTTGCAAGGTTACAAGCAAGTATATTCACCATCTGTTGTGAAGAGCTGAACTGTCTGAGATCTATCAGCCAGGAAGTTCAGTACCCAATCTACTAATTCTTATTTGGTTCCTGTAGAACAAAGCCAACTGCATGGGACCTTGTCAAATGCTTTGTCTAGGCCAGTGGTTCTTAACCTTTTTTTCCCCATGGATCCCTTTTCCCTTCTTTTTATCTTGGTGGACCCCTTCATAGCTATTGGACATAAGAACAATTTTTTATTCTTCACTAATATATATTTTAAGGTTTTAATTATCAAACAAATAGCATACAATTAAGCTTTATTTTTAAATGAAAACTAATTTAATACAAATAAAATATTCTAATATAATAATAATTATTATTACTATTATTGTGATAGTAACTACAATATTACAATTTTCTACAAGTTTCTTCTATTGGCAAGCAACTAAAGCTCATGGAGAGTAGAGCTCCTCAGGCTGTTTAATTCACTGCAACATTATTTATATAAACTGGATAAAAAAAGCAGTTGAAATTAAGTGTGTGATTAAAAAAAGGAAAAAGCATGTTTATTCAATGAGATTGGTTGATGCTACTTGACAAGTTTCTTTATATTTGGTTCAATGGATGTTAATGATAGTCAAAGACCACCCCCTTTCACAATGTCAAGTCTATTGCAAGCTTTTGATAAAATTTTAGAAACATGACTAAATCCTGCTTTAACAAGATAAGATGTAGGAAAAGCAATAATGTAAAACTGCACTTTATCCCAGAGTAAAGGGTACTTTGTAGCAACATCATTTGTTTTCCATATATTGTACTTTCTGTCTTTGAATTTCGCATGCATTATTTCATCACTGTAATTTGATGAGGGGCTCTTGCAAATATAATTCTATTTTGGCAACATTAACTTTGAAAGGAATTGAAACCAAAATCAGTATATCCATTCCAAGTAGGTCACTAAACCAATTCAAAATAATGTAAATTACAGTAGAAATTGAATTCTTAAAAATAAAGAGTGTTCTGAGTTGGTTTTCTTCATGGATCCCAAAAATATCATTGTTGACCCCCAATTTGTTGTGTTTTGCTGTGGACCCCCTGGAAATATTACATGCACCCCTAGGGTCCATGTGGACCCTGGTTGAGAACCACTGGTTTAGGCCTAATGGAATCAAATCAACAGGAAGGCCTTTTTCTAGTAGTTAGGTAATCCTTTTTTAAATATTTAGAGGCTGGGTTTCTACAAGTTTTCCTGTGAGAAAGCCATGTTGCTTGTTGGATACTTGATGATATAGAGACAAGGTGCTAACACTATCTTATGCCTTTTCGATATTCTTTCAAAATATGATAATCAGCCCATTTTACTTACAAATGCACTCTCTCTTGATGGTCCTACTGTAAAATTCTAGTCCAGCTACTTTTTGCTATCAATTTTTATTTATCAGTTTCTTTTTCCTCTGGTTTTAGTTCTGAAAATGTAATTCCTGTTATTTGAGCAAAATTTTAAGCTATATCAAAATTGTTTTGTCTAAATCTAAGAAATGTATTTCCATATCTTCAAAACCACATAAATTGGGATTGACCAAAGTTGTGAAATGGAAAAAAGGTCTATATTACTTCATTTATGTAGAAGATTTGTTTTGTAAGGTTTCACTTTTGAAACATAAAGATCTTAAAGTCATTAAAAGTCACTGCCCTTTAGAGAGAAAAGGAGGTGAGGTGGGTAGTTCAAAATACATTCCCAGAACATACTTTAGTCTGCAGACCCATCCCTGAAAGTTTTATTTTCTAACCCCATCCCTTTCCAAGATATTGAAAAGTAGCTAAACTAGAGCTTTACCAGTTCTACACATAACTTAGAAAAGTTAAAGAATACAGCATAGGACTTTATAGTCTCTACCAGTGGTCCTGACCTCTATTTCTTGACTCTTCAGCAAGGAGGTGCAATAGAAGGGGGGGGGGGGGTAGGAACCAACCATCCTGTGCTTTTGTGCACCCTTCCTGTTTACCTTACCTAGATTTCTCTAGGTACCCATTCAGAGCTGGGTCAACTCTGGCTGAGTTTATAGCATTAGACCTTATTTAGCTACAAAGTACAAATTAAGATGATTAAGGTTAAAATCTTTGTTATACACATTTAGGCATTTGAGAATATATTTGGAAAGAGCATAAAAAGGCATCATAATGATTATTATACTTGGAAAGTCATCATAAATCATCACATAGTCAGTCTACCTTGCCCCAAGTCAGTAATAGAATTGTAGGTCTTATATATTTACCCACTTATTATTTATTACTACCCACTATTATTATTATTTATATATAGGCTATATATATTATTATTTACCCACTATGCAACCACTCTTCATTTGTCCTAAGCAGGCTACAGCCCTGATTAATATCCTAAATAGCCTATCTTTATTGTTTTGCTTTGGTTGATAATTAGTTTTCTTTGTTAGTGATTTCTATTCAAAGCTATTTCATATCTATTGTACGCTATATCAGATAGCCTATTGGGTTATACACAGTGCTATAGATTCAGTTAATACTACGAAGTGGGAATTTTTTCTGGTTTAAGTAGTTGTTTTAGCTGTGTGAAAACCTATACATCCTGCATTAGCCAGGGGTTCTATGAAATTCGATCCAATGATTCAGGATAGCCTAGGCCTACAGTAGGCTACTAAAATAAATTCAAAATGTCACAAGAAATACTTCACTGATATGTAAAGAAACTCAAAAATGAAAGCCTTACCAAACTCAAGAAATCCTTTGTTAAATTTACAAATAATTACTCAGCAATTTATTGACAAATATGGTGGAAAATCCCAATGTTGTCATACACAACGAAGCTGATGATGGTGATTTTCTAAACCTCTTGTTATGTAGATGGCGCGATTGTAGCCCGTCTCATATTCTTCTTCCTATCACGAGTCTTCTAGGATGTGCCCCGACTTTAGTAATATCATAACTAAGTGATATCATAACTTAGTATGTAGGAGGGGGTCTAGGTGCCCTCCAATTTTTTAGTCACTTAAAAAGGGCACTAGAACTTTTAATTTCCGTTAGAATGAGCCCTCTCGCAACATTCTAGGACCACTGGATCGATAAGATCACCCCTGGGAAAAAAACAAACAAATAAACAAGCACCCGTGATTGGTCTTCTGGTAAAAAATACGAAATTCCACATTTTTGTAGATAGGAGCTTGAAAATTCTACAGTAGGGTTCTCTGATACGCTGAATGTGATTGTGTGATTTTCGTTAAATGACTTTTAGGGGGTGTTTCCCCATATTTTCCAACACACTCTTATATATATATATATATATATATATATATATATATATATATATATATATATATATATATATATACGAAGAACTTATCAACACTTTGCTCCTGAATATACATTAATTTAAAAATCCTGATAAACAAAAATGAACCACAAAGAAAACTGCTGTTACAAGACACGCAACGACAAGCATGACAACGAATCACGAGTGAAAATGACGTATTGAAATCTTCGATTGGGAGACAAGCGACAGTAAGGAGTTTTAAAAAAACAGCGACAGTAAGGAGTTATTTTAAAAAGTAGATTTGAGAGCAAGAGTTTCAAACTTTAGCGCAAAGAGCAGGGCGTTGAGGAGGGAACAGCCCCTTTCACATACGGAATAATTTCTGTTCGTTTTAAGTTTTAATGTTGCTCCTTACTTTCAGTTAAAAATACTTGGTTTTTCATTTAGTACTAAGTAAGGTCAATATGTCCCCATTGATAATTCGCATCATTTTATATTAATTTCAAATCTACTTTCCAAACATGCGGCCAGAAATGGAGTACTATAGTAATAATAATTTATTTTTAACCCACTATAAACAACAAGACATAAGCAAAGTGGTGACAAAAAAAGAAAAGAGACAAAAACAACAACAATAAACTAGAATAGAAACATCGGATAAGACCATGAAATGGTAGAAACTTTGAAATAGCAGACTCAGACAAGTCCTTGTGCAACAAGACCAGTTTTACTGTTACATCTAAAGCATTCAAATTCTGCAAAACTAAAACGGTAAAAATAAAACGAAGCGGTTGCAGCAGGCCGAGTACAGTTTCACTAGTGATAAACGATTATATTTGTTCATACAAGCAATGGTTTTCGAATACCAAATCTGGAGCTCAAACTTGATGTCGGAAACTGTACGCGAGTGCAAATTATGTACTATGTACTCGACTGGAGTATATTCCCAGAGTATGAATAAGATACCACTACTTATTATAGAAAAAGTTAAAATGTAGAGCCAATAGTCGCTATAGGAATGTTTCCCCCGACCCAAATTGTTGCAGCATGTATTAACAGCAGTTTTACTGGGTTATAAAATTTACTATTTGTTTCAAAATACAACCTTAAAAAACCAGCAAAAATTTGAAATAGTAGTTGCAACTTCAGCAACAAGAATAAAATAAAACTATCAAACATAAAAACATTCTATAATCATTTCCTAAAAACAAAGTTTTATTTTATGCTTTGGATTTTTCAATATTTTTGATAGGAAGCCAGGAGCACCCATAAAATGTTTATACTTATGTACAGTGATTCTATATTAAACTGACTTTACTACCTTTAAGGGCTAACATCAAATAAAAGACTGACAAGAATCAAACACATAAATAGCAGAAATTTATTCAAGTCAAAAAAATACTGATTGAAACAATGACAAGCTAAACCAGCTTCCACACGGAGATCATCAACTAAAGTTTCGGTCTACCCTCTCCACAGAGAGCGAGACATATACGGTCTATTAAAAAGGATAAAATGACATCAGCAGCAAGTGTCCTCACTAGAATAGAACGGAACTGAAAAAGAAAAGATAAATCAACACTTTTTGTCCAAAAAAGAAACCTCACAGGTACCGATTTGTAATGCTGACGAGCAGTGGGTAAGAGGCTGAACGGACTTCCAATAACCATAAATTCTTTTGAAAATTTTAGAGTCATAAAATAAAGTACATTTTCTGAAAGGTAGAATATTGACTGGGTCGGGGTCGTGAACATTAATATTGATAATGCTCAAATTCCAAAGTGTAATTTGAAACACGACTTAATATTTTTTATTTCAATGGGAAAGATGTATCTGTTCCCGACTTTTCTTCGTTACAGTTACAATATCAACTTTAACTTTATTTACTTTTAATCGGAGTGAGTTTGACATATAATTTATTTCTGAGCTTAGTTTTAAAGTAAACTATAACCGAAAATCCGGTTTCCCATAGATATGAGCAAATACAGAGGAGGAAGAATTTCATAGCTTCATCAAACATGCAAGGATAGTTATCATCAACTGAGAGCCAGAATTTCTATATCTCTTTACGATTAAAACTATTTTTCAGCGACGAATCTTCTGATGAATCAATGAATTCTTCACTAACCTTTGTTGACATACTAGTTGGTAAGTCGTCTTGATATGGGTTACATATCCAACTCAACGAATCAAACTTTTTCATGTCTTCCCCAAAATACTCATCAAAATTATTTTTTAACAGTGAAAAATGCCTGGAAATTTCAGACAGTGCATTCATCTTAGGCTGCACATGGTTTTCAATAATAAAAGTTTCTTGTGTTTCAAAACAATCATACTTGTCATTGTAAATGGAACTTTTCCACAGTATAAGCCTTTTCACGAGCGTTTGAAGTTTATCGTGAACTGCAAAAATGACTGATCCGTTTGAACCTTGCAAATACAAATTGAGTTCGTTTAGGGAAAAGGAGATGTATTGTGGGTACTCATTCCTTCACACATTTTACTTCTCTATGAAGGCTACAGTGTGTTCACAGAGCACATGTACTTAGTTCAAGAGCTCTCGTAACCACACTGCTATTTTTCTCACACATAGCCCGCCCACCGTCACTGCATATACTGACACAGTTCCTCCAATTTATAGCTTTTTCTTATTGTGGGAAACAATTGTATTAAAAATTTTCTTAGCAGTTCCACGACTCATTGGCTTTTCAGAACAAGATGTCTCATGCACTTCTTTAGACTCATTTAGTTGTTGAATATAATATTTACTACTCTTTTTTCTAAGACAGCAAAAAGATGGATCCCAAGATTGGAAATTTTCGTTAGATGGGTCGAAACCAAGTAAACTTTGGGATCCACTGAACTAGAGTATTAATTTCAATATGGGACTTCAGTTTCGACAACTAGCTTTAAAAAACAAGAAGCTATGTAAAAATGCCATTAACATTCATTGGCCCAAGTTCCCCAAAAGTCTTATTCCAGCCCTGCTGTCAAATATGTTCTATCAAGTAGCTTTGAGTTTTCCACTTTAAGGGTAGTTTGTCTTATCGACATTACTCCTCATTTTATCTACGTCAATAGCCTACATCAAATGCTGAAACACTACTGTAACAATACTGTAATGTACAATACTGTAAAACGCAATACTTTTTCTCTCTCAACTCATTATGACTTTGTCACTAGCATATGGGACCGAAGCCTCGCAACTGGAGAGTATAGACAAAATATATTAGAAAATACCAAAGTTGCCAACCCCACGAAAATCTGCAAAAAAAAACACACTGTGATATGCCGCATTCCTGCATATAATCTTCTTCTTCTTATGCAGGAAGGTATATTACCTTCAAAGCTGGTCCTGCTACTTTAAAAATCTAAGATACTGGCTTACATTTTTTAATTAATTGGCTCTTATTTGTAACAGTTTAAATGCAAACCACACTAGCAGAATAATTTTAAAAGATTAGGACCTTAGTAAAATTTAATAAAAGTACTTCTCTGGAATTCTGAATTATTCTATCACGGTGGTAAAATTCATTATTTAAAAACTGAATTTTATGTAAATTAACCCAAATCAATAAATCATTCTTGCATAGTGTTATTCAACATTGACCATAAACCTGCTTGATATTAGGCATTGGCATAGTTCAATCATTAGTATGCCTCTCATGTTTTAATACTGCATAGCCAATAATCAAATTAAAATCTAAAAAAAAAAGATTATCAGCGAGAGATCAGGTCATACATTCCGTGTGCGAAAGGATGGCTGAATAAAGCTTGTTGATAAATGTTACTTCCTATTAGCCTTAAGGTGAAAACAATTAGCGAAAGTAAGGCAACGGCGAGGTACTCTTGTCACTTCGAATCTGAAAGGCACTTCATTACCGAGTGGCTTAGTCAAGGAAGTATGATTACCGATCTTCTCCAAGTCCACTGAGGAAAGGCCTTTGACATAATTGGTAACTCCATAGCGGCCATTAACTTACACACTATGAGTGGACATAGAACTTTCCCTTTTAGTGATTGATTTGTTGCGAAACCCATAACAATGTGATAGCCGTTTCTCAGTAAATGGGCGGAATGGACTGAGCCTTATTCTGCCACTCTTCAGGGTACTAGACTTGAAGCGTTGTCATTTTTAACAGCGTTAAACTTCATTCTTTCTGGGTTTGAAAAGATACTTAACCTCGTAGATGCCTTAACAATTCTTTTGAAATTATTTAATAAAAAATTCTAAGTTAGTTTCCCATTTTAGAGGTGCCACAATCAACAACTGTAACACCAATGTCTCCAAATTAACAGAAAAAAAAACAAATATTTGGCTTTATTCCTTAAAAAAAAGAAGATATTATGTATCCTTCTTCACCATGCCTATGCGCATCTTCAGCCGAAATTCTCGGTGTCATTAACCTTTAATTGCTCGTTGAGTGCCCGTGTTTAGATAATCATTAAAAAGGCAAATTGTCTGTAATTTTATCTTAATGCGTCAATTCGGTTTTTTTCAGTGCCACAACCACATATGTATCAGATCAATTTTAGAGACGGCTGTCCCATATGCACGGAACATCCACGGCACAAGTTACTTAAATGAACAACTTGATTTATTACAGAAACAAGCTATCAAAGTAGTTCCACGGAGCAATTATACGGGTTATGAACCAGTAATATCTTTTTTACAAGTACCATCCCTTTACGGCGTCAGGCTACTTTTATTTGCAAATTCGGACCATTTCTTCTCAGCACTGATAGATAAAAAAACATATTACCGCCATTTATGATGGATAAAGTAAAAGAAAGATCAAAAACCATGAAAGGTAAAGTTAACAGAAAAAAATACGGCACTGAATTTTACAGTCCCAAGTGGCACTGCCTATCTATGTTTCATGGCCCTCCAGCAAAGCAGTGCAATGGGAGTTGGGCGTCAGCCATCCAATACTTTCACACAATCTTCCTGTCTACCTTCCCCAGATTCCTTCAGGTATCCTTACGAAGCTGGATCGGCTCTGGTTGAACATACACATTCACGCGAGTGACCCCCGTTCCAAACCAAACAAACAGCGATACTAGGAATCAAATCCTTGACCTCATAGACAAAAGATTTCAAGTTAAAAAAACCTATAGAGATTGAAACACCCTATCGTGTACGCAAAACGCTTGTCAAATTCATTCGTGCCTTATTATACGTCAGTGTTTAATAAGAGCCAGTCCAGAAGCCTATTTGCTTTTTATTTCATTTCACAACTAAGAGCACGGTTGGAATTTATTCTTAGTGCAACAACCAGTATCAACAAAATAATTCTATTTCTTACGTAAAAACGTGCTGGATAGAAGAAATACCTGTATAATTGCGACCTCGAGCCCTTTAAGATTCCATTGGGAATAGAAGCCCATTAGTCAACTACACGTAAAAACACAATAAATACTAGCGAAGAGCATATTAAACATGTTTTTATTTGTGTAAAGCTTTTTCATCTTACCTCTGGTTCAAAATCCACAATGCTGAATTCCTGAGCTACGTCTGGAATAATTCCCAGTCCCAAGGAAAAAATGAACGCTAATGAACCAAACAATGCGTATAATAGTGGTCTATTCTCAGTCAGTGATTCCATAAAAGGATGACCCTACGAAGAAACACTTAGTAGAAAATACCTATACCTAGTACGAATAAAATCATTAAAATTATAAGTATATGGACGCCACATGGATGTAGCTATTTCGGCAAAATCAAAATTTTCCGATCACGTATTTACAGTGCTTACTGGACCCCTAAGAAAAGAGAACTTTGACTCCATCGAAAAAGTTGCCCTTCCGAGTGAGAGATGTTCAGTGATTCGGCCACAGAACTTGAACAAAAGTTCTATTTTGATTCAAACAAGTGATTTCATAAAAGAACGATAAAAAGAGTATGGATACTAAACCACAAAAATTGTAAAAGATTTACATACGCGTTAATGCTTTGTATTAGAGAGAAAAGTTTACAACTTCTATGATGCTAAAATTGTATAACTTTATCAAAATACAATTAAAGAACTAGTTCGAACCAAAGTACTTTTCGAACCATGAGAACCATTTGAGGATGTTTTCTAATTCAGTAAAAGTTTCAATGTCGTTATTTCGAACAGCAATACAGAACGGATATTTTGACTAGTCAAAAATACTTTAGACCAGTACCAAAAACATCAGAATGAAAACACTTTTGCCATTTGACTCATGTTAGATTTTCTACAATTTTTCTTTTAGTTGTTAAAAAATATTAAAGGTCAGAATTCCTGCGCAAAGTTTCGCAGTATTTGCAAACCAAACCGTGAAAAACAATATGCAGAAAGAAATTCGGTAAATTCGATAACATTCTTCATACTTAAAAATTCAAAGATATTGCAGACGACTGTAAATAATCAGTCAAGGAAGACAAGCCTTCAGTTTTTCATTGCGCAATATTTCCATTTTTAATCCTAAATGGGCTGGCCTAGTTCCTCATCGTGTGCTGAGCCAAGCAGTTAGCCTTGGATGTGTCATGTCTATACTTCATTCCTGATTTCTGAAGCTAAAGAACTGATTTGATATTTGCACTTTATATTATATAAGTTAAGTATTAAAAGTGGCCCATCTGGTATAAATATTTGGAAAGGATAAATATAGAAAAATAGGATAATTGGTCTTCCCAAAAAGATACACTTACAGCCAAGTCAACAGCTAACAACTTGAATCGTCAAATAATTTTAGTGATAGGCACATTAATACCTAGCTTACAGTTTTAGCTTTTCCATGATACATGCATTTCTTTCCAATTCCTATTTGCAAGCAAGAAGTTAGGATTAGCCTATATTTTATTTAGTTTTACTCATCTAATTCCTGGATATTTAGCCAGTTTACTACCAAGTAATTGTTGTTTTTTCCTTCTGCTACACGAAAAAGTTACAATTTCTAAAGCTGCACAATGATATATTCTTTTCACCGATTTTTCACATACATTCTTTATATTTTAGACTTGGCACCAGCGAGTGTAAAAAACTGAATTAAAAATTGAACACATTTTTCATCAAAATTGAATTCTTGGTTTTTCTTATTGTTTAATTAAAATCTAAATTTTCTACTTGTTGAAAAACTTTAAGTGGAATTCTTTTCTAAATATGGTCCCTGGGTTTTTGGCACAGTTTTTAAAATTAAGAGTAAGACATTATATACTTTTATTTTAATTATAAAGTAGAAAAAAATCCAGAAGTATCGATTATTCAGAACCATTAATTTCCAGTGGTAATATTAGGAATACCTGCTGGTATACAGCCATAGTTAAGCCAATGAAATAACAAAAAAGAAAAGGGTTTATTGAGTTTATGGATAAATAGGCAGGACAATCAGGCTAAGATTGAGTCTCGATTTGTTGTCCCAAGAAAGACAACGTAGAATAATTTCGAGAACCATACTGCCTTCCCATGACGATAAATAAAAATTCGAATCGGGATACATCCTTTTATTAGAAAGTGAAACTTCACAAAAAAATACCAGATATTTCTGCTGATGACGTGCAATGCACATGTGACCGAAATATCCAGTATTTTTTGTGAATTATCACAGTCTAATAAAAAAGATTTATCCCTATTCGAACTTTTATTTATCGAAAGACAACCAAAGCTATGGGGGAACATAGCATTAATTTCGAGAGTAAGACTCTCCTAAACTTTGATTATGTAGACCATTTGAACACCTTAGATTAATAAAAGAAAAGTAATAGCGAAACTGATAATTTTTTTTTGCTTTTCAGAGTTCAGGGTACGAGGATAACTTTTAAAGTGAAGCTAAGAAAAATAAGTTGCTCAAATTAAGAATAACTAAAGATAAAGAGACGGTGCTTGTTAATGGGAAAACTGAGCGAGTAGAAAGTGTCAATCATTTAGTTAGCATTATTAGTAATAATGGTGGATGTATCACAGAGTTATTTTCTGCCGAAAAAATTGTAGGTCAGCAACGTTGATCAACAGTCGCAAGAACAGATTTGTTTATCAACAATTGCGAATGAACAATAAGTTTCACGAGAACACAAATTTTAATTATTTTTGGGAAACAAAACAACGATATTTTCACATCATTGAAACCCCATTTCACTATTTTCAATTAAACTCGTATTCACTAATGTAATTTTGGCTGTTTATACACTTTTTCACTATCTGATCAAATTCTGAAAGTTTCAGTTAAATACAACATAATTTTTTTCAGTATCCTTCTGAGGGGAAAGGGGTGGGCAATTTAAAAGAAACTACATTCACATATTTTATTTTAAGTAAGAGATCAAGCTAGTAATAAACATAACAACATTTATATCAAATTTAGATGTTTTTTCTTTTAAAATTGTAAGAACAAATTCCCCTCATAATATTTATTCTTGAAATTACTCGCTTAAATTTGACCAAGAAGTTTGAAAACAACGACTTCAATTATGGGTTGTTTTCATTCACAATATCGACCAACAAAACCATAGTTGGTCAATGGAACACGATTGTTCATTGTGTTGCGGAGCAACACTACTGCTTTCGTAGTTTTTTTTTTGTTTTTTTTTTGTGTTGCGGAGCAACACTACTGCTTTCGTAGTTTTTTTTTTTTTTTTTTTTTTTTTCACCGTGATCAGCGATCTGTAGCTCCGAAGTGGTAAGAGTTAAAAATTTGAGATTTTTCAGAGGGAAGGGAAACGTAAAACAGAGCAAAAAAGTTCCAGAGAAGTTCCTAAAATTTCTAACAGTTTTCCATAAAAAAAAAAATAAAAACTGTTTTTTTCTTAGAAACTCTGCGTTCGATGTTTGGCGTCAAGTTAAGACGACCCTAGCTTCGGAAATAAACTTGTTAGAAATACAGTTATACTGAACTCATGTAGAACTTTCATTTGTCTCTTCGAGAACCGGAGCACAAAATTCCGTAGCTCTTACAGATTTCCCGGAAATAATTCCGGAAAAGTCCATCTCGTTCCGATTTTTTTGGGGAATTTTCTAAAATTTTCGATTTTGATGTTTCTTATATTTTTATCGAGTAGTGCTATGAAAAGTATGCAAGAAGAAGTGAAGTGTTCTATATACCAAGTTGCTTCGTTCTCTAAGAAATAATTTCCGAAGTTTCGACGTTCTAGAGGTAACTTCTGTTCTGGACCAGCTAGAATTTTTTTTCCAACGGGGTTCGACAGGTCTCGATCTCCTAACAACTGGAGCTTACAATAATTTCTCCGAAATAAAATTCCTTCTTTGGGTTTTTCTATTTGGAAGTTTTGTCATGCCCTCGGGGCAATTTAAATTTTTTGGTGAATTTGGTTTGTTTTATATTTTCCTGGTTTAGACCATCAAAAGTTAAGCAGAAAACTATAAGACGTTATTTCCGTATCTCTTTCAGATTTCCTGGAAATAATTCCCGAAATGTGCGTCTCGAAACATAATACTTCGAATTGGCGTCAAGTTAAGACGGCCCTAGTTTCGGAAGTAAACGTTTTAGAGATAAAATAATTATGAACTCATATAGAACTTTTATTGATGTTTTTGAGAACTGAAGCATGAAATTCCGTAGCTCTTACAGATTTCCCGGAAATAATTCCGGAAAAGTCAATCTCGTTCCGATTTTTTGAAATTTTCTTAAATTTTCGATTTTGATGTCTATTTTATTTTTATCGAGTAGTGCTATGAAAGTTATGCAAGAAGAAGTGAAGTGTTCTTTATACCAAGTTGCTTCGTTCTCTTAGAAATAATTTCCGAAGTTTCGACGTTCTAGAGGTAACTTTTGAATAGTTAGGAAAAGGTAACTTTTGAAAAGTTAAATGGAACAATCATCGACCATGTGTATACGGATAGCGATGTGTCTAAGTGTGGTGTTGCAGTCACATATTTCAGTTACCACAATTTAAGTTTTGCTGTATTTGATATTTGAACTTTTTCTTATTTTAGTTTCTTGGTTGTCATTATTCATGTAGTGCAAACTGTGGTTTAATTTGTATCGTATTATTCTGTTGTACAGGACAAATTCTAAAAGTTAAATTTGATTTCTAGTTTCAATTATTTAAAGAAATTCTGGTTTATCTTGAAATGTAATTATCCATCCTATAAATATTCAGAATTGTCAACTGTGTTATTGTGTTATTCTCGTTTATTTCTGGACCAGCTAAACATTTTACCAAACTCAGTTTAGTAGGAGCTCGAAATAAAACCATATCAAAGATGCTTCAAGATAACAATCGAAGCCGCATTAGAAAAATGTCCTCTGAAGGACATAATGGAGACTGTTGCTCCGCAACTGTGTCCCGTAGGGCACAGTTGCACGTGTTGCTCCGCAACTGTGCCCTAAGGAACAGGGTACAGTTGCTGCAACACTTCCCGTTGCACAGGCAACGGAGGTCTAGTTAACACTGTTTTGCCAGAAACTGAGTCTTGATCAACAATATCGTAAGAAAAGGCCTTCAATGTATAAAGATATGGAATAGCGTTTGAACCACGATTAGAATATTACAATGCTTACAACATTCAAATATGACAATGAAAAGTGGGCCCTTCAAAATGTCGGAGAATTGAAGATTATTTCTAAGAACATTATCTAAGAATGATTATAGATATTTATTTGAATGACCGTATATTAAACAACAACCTTAAAAAATTCAATCTGATTCCTCTTTCTGGATTATAATGAAAGAAAGGTCACGTTTTAATGATGAAGGATGATAAATTGTCGAAAACTGTGCTTCATGACACACCGTAGCGATTACCAAAAGAAATTGCGGTCAAGGATCTTTTATTCTTGGAAGCACTGAAAAAAAAATTGTATACAAAAATATTTAATAAAAATTCAAATATTTCAACCTCGTATTTATTAACATTTGTATTTTTTTTTCAAAGTTCAATGTCTCCATTAAAAGTTTTACCCTTTTCACATTTTGAATTTATTTAAGTATAAATGAGAAGAGATTGCTGTCTGCAAAATTACTTATTCTAGAAACAACGATATCTAATTCTTACTTGAAAAATTTTAGACAAGATCCAAAGGTCAACGGTTAGCTGTAACAACTCTCATTAATAACATGGTTAAAAAAGAAAAATTGCCTGATATCTTTAAAAATAGTTCTTAGTCAGGTTGAATACTTCAAAGTCAAAATTTAAAGGCAGCCTTTACTTATGGCCCTCATATATTCAGCATTGTATCAAACATACAAGGTTGAACAAAAAATTCGATAAAAAATGTATACATATGTGGGCCACATTATGAGGTGTAAAATCAAGAAAGCAATGACTCTATTTACTCACTCTATAATTAACAGCTATAGTCGCAACTTGTAGTGCCATTGAAATTAAATAGACAGTACTGTTTAAAATATTGGGCTCAAATTCTTTCTCCACATCAGCAAATTCAGATTCCCTAAAATAAAAGAAGCAATATAGAAGCAGTGGTTTTGGGTATAAACTAAAGTGATTCAAAGTCAGCCTTTGTTCATATTAACATTATTAGACAGTGCATAAAAAAGAAAAAGAAAAAAAGAGCCTTTTTATTCCCAAAATTTCTTCCTAGTTTATTGGTACGATATTTCATCAATTGCTTAAGCGCTCTGAAAATACATAGTCGCCTTTCAGAACAACAATGAACCAATTAAACTTAGCTTTGCTTTATTTGATCTAAAGTTTTACCGAAAAGACTAGCCAGTGGAAATGAATACCAAATCAAAGAGACAATCACAGAAACTTCGCTTGAGAGGGCTAAATCTCGAAAGTTACTTATCCGAATATGGTTCACTCGAATAATGCTAACAGAATTAAAAAACCCTTCAGCTATTTTTGTTAAGGCAAACCATGGTCATCCAAAGATGGAAAGGCAAGGGAGGGAGATACTAAACACTTCAAAAAAGTAAAAATTCTGTAATAAAAGCAACTAAAGTAAAAAAAAGTCTGTTACTTTTACAGAAAAAATAGCTTTTTATAAAACCTTATCCCTCCCATGCGCCTTGGATAATATTAAGCTGCTACCCATGCCAACAATTAGCGGTTAACAAGCACATTTATATTACATTCTCTTACCAGTGTTGTCTTTTTTCTTTTAATTCGACGGTATGTTAGAGTAAGATGCACGTCAAATTAGGAACTCAGTACTATTTAAACATGCAATTAAAATATCAGCAAGATCCTGCTCTAGTTATGAAATACTTACCAATATTTTGGGATCACTCCCCAGGGTACTTTCACTGACCTGCTGATAGGGTACTACCCAGATCTTTTTTCCTTTATCTAAGAGTTCTGAACCGCGTTAGTTCTTTTAAGTGGCGTTTAGCTCAGTGCCATTCAGTTTGCTTAATTTTAATTGACGAGTCAATATTGAAATATAACTCATCATAATTTATTTGAGTGTATTGATCAAATAGCCACAAAGGCCACTTGTGTGTTAGGCTAATTTTTTTTTAAAGATTTTTTTTTTTTAATTAAAAATTATCTCTCTCTCTAAAAAAAAACCCATTCCCGAATCTACTCTCAATATGTTTTTCCCAATCTCAATAACAGCAAATGGAACAAAAGTGGTTGACACAATAAAGACACGCGAGCGAAAAATAAATAAATATTAATGAATCCTTTGGTACAAAGGTCTTACATAATGCCACATCATTTCTAGGTATTGAAAAAATGATCAGTTCCTTGAATACGAGTTGATAGGACGCAACTTTATATTTCCAGAATTATTTAAGCAAAAAATACCTGGCATTCCCTGTCGATCCACAATATTAAAAGATCCACAATATTTCAAGGAGAGTGGTGGGTCCCACCAAGGAAAAGTTTGTATGTGGGTACTGTACGCTTGTGAAGCATAAATTAATAAACAATTTTCCAGAGTTGTCGTGGGGGATGGAGCAAAGAGTAAGGGTAATTTATAAGTGGCAACTGGCGCTAGAGTAAAAAAAATTACTAGTTCCGTCTAATATTTGGCATATCTCGGCGTTTTTTTTTTTTTTAGAAACTAACATTAGAAACTTATTGTTATTTAAATTTTACTAATTACGCTAATTTTGCCTAATTATTACACTAAAAAACGCCAAAAAATACCGAATGGTAGAAGATATCGATGATTTTGTTCTTCAACTCGCACCAGTTTCTATTCCCCTTCTCATAACTTACCTATACTCTTTGAGGTGGAGGATCATATTAATTTAATGTGAATATCGAAGTTCAGATTCAAAATAAGCTAACCCGTTTTGACAATCTTCTATTAAATACCATTAGTACTACCAACGACTCACCACAGGACCAGACCACCCAAAGCGACCACAGTAGCGCCAATTTCTACTTCAGTCTAATCTATTCAGAGCTTCACTACTGTGAAATTTTAAATACTGATTTGTGACCTACTCCCACTTCATTAAAAGAAAACCTATGTAGAAGATATTCAGAGCATTTAACGATTTAAAAGATTCGAAGATATGTCGTCCCCTGAGAGCAAAATTTGTTTTACTATGTTTCTAAGGATGGTCAACAACTTCGTTCTCATGTTCGTCTAAATTCTCATATACTACAGTTTGCGGCAAACCTAGGCCCAAGAAAGATAATTTCCTTTAAGAAACATTTTTAAGAAACAAGATTTGCGATAAATTACACTTTTAAATACAGTTGGATTCCACCAAATGAACTACAAAGAAAAACATCAAACCGAATATTTGGAGAAAAACCTAGTTACATCTACCACTACAAGTTACTAACTATGCCAAGCTATGTGTTACCATTTGAGTGCAATTAGTAGGTCAATATCCATTCCTCGGAGAAAACTGAAAAATTTTGGTTGGATTTTCCCTATATAAGCTGAAATATTTCAAGAGCTTATAATGAAAAGTCGAGAAATTTTATACTAAGACTTCAAAGAATTTCAGTTTTGGTTGGACACATTTATCATTAGTTCCTGCAGCTAATTATGTTGGATGTTTTCACTTGGTCAAAATATGAGGGTTGAAATTGTAATTTTTTGATTTTGTGATTATGTTGGATGTTTTCACTTGGTCAAAATGTGAGAGCTGAACTCGAAATTTTGTGATGTTTTAATTATGTTGGATGTTTTCACTTGGTCAAAAATATGAGGGTTGAAATCGTAATTTTTTGATTTTGTGATTATGTTGGATGTTTTCACTTGGTCAAAATGTGAGGGCTGAACTCGAAATTTTGGGATTATGTTGGTAGTTTTCAGTGAGTCGAGGCGTCCCCCCGGAAAATCCCCCCACCCCGCTGAAATTTTCCCCATTTTCCCCCGAATAATGGTAGATGTTCATTAGGAGGGAAATTGAAAGTTCTACTTACCTATTTAAGTCAAAGACAATACTATAGCGCTGCCTATAGTGAAGAGCTATAATAATTCAATGTATTGTTAGTTGATATTGATATTGATATTTAATATAGACACTGATATTCAATCCCCCTTGATTTCTGGGACATTTCTGACCCACGTTATGATTATGAAAGTAAAAGTCACATTAAATCCCAAGATTACCAGAATTTATTCCATATTGGAGGAGAGCTAACCCTTCATCATCCCCAACTTCCCCCACGTAGTCGTAGAAACTTCGGAGGATACTCATTCGATCGGAAGTTTTTTTTTAAGTCGAAAGTGATTAGAGACCAACCAGTCCTGTCCTAAGACTATTTTTGATATCTGGTTCTTTTGTTACCCCTTTAGACAATCTGATCGACATTTTGAGGTATATATTTTGTTCTTCTTCTGTGGCTGCTCGATTTTTAGAATAGACACATGTTCCAAATGGGGGCGGGGGGATTTTCTGCGGGGGAAATGCCGGCTCACGTTTTCACTTGTTCAGAATGTGAGGGTTGAACTCAAGATTTTGTGATTTCATGATTATTTTGGATGTTTTCACTTGGTCAAAATGTTAGGGTTCGTTATGTGAGGATTTCGGGAATTTATTTACCTGTATAAGTCGGCGTTTTTACCCTGAAATTGCTTAAAAATAACACACAAGAATTCTCTCGACCATAATATCAATAAGATCTAGAAAAGAATTCTAAAGTCATCCTACCTTTCTTTCAAGATTTATTTATGAGTCTTTTTATATAAAATCCCTTGGTTGCTTCCATTTGACATTATTTATACACTTCTGTCGAGAGTCTTTGCCTAATAGGAAGTTCTGGCAACAATTGCATTCCCCCCCCAAAGAAAAAGGAAGCCTTAAAATCTTTTTCACTCGGCTCAAGAAGTATGACAGGCCTAATCTTGCAAGATCGTGCAAGCTTTGGACAGCAAAAAGATAATAGCTCCAAGAATAAATATTCAGACAGGAGAATAAAAAATTAGAATATGTAAAAAAAAAAAAAAAACATTTTAAGCAGGATTAAGCCAGGATTTGCATTTAGGCATTACAAATACAAGCCAGTTGTAGAAGAGAGTAACAAAATCTCTTTTTTGATTTTACAAGAGTCTGATTGGTGACCAAACAGACCACTTAAAGAAAACCTATCAACGAAGATACTGACTTCACAAACTTATGAGTCATATCTGGAGCTTCATCTTTAAGGATCAGTGCCTTTTTGGGGTGATGTGGGACAGCAGGAAAGGGGGAGGTTTTAAATTCTGAAATAAAAGAGAGAAAGGTTTATTTATAACAACAATCGTAGCTCAAATTACTAATTTGATGTTGAAATACAAAACATGTTATTATGCAACATTATAGTGACGTAAAAAAAAGGTAGGAAAGAGTTCTGGTAGCGGTTTGTCCGAGCACGCACAGGCACAAGTTTTAGCTTCTGTGTCATATGGCTGACTGTCCGGGCTTCTGGGGGTAAAATGTCACGATGGGCAGGGTTAGACGGCAGCACTTTGCCAAACCTCAAAATAGGGTCACTCAAACAGAATTCCAAACTTGAGTTCAAGGGTTGCAGGGGCATCGTGGTGGGCAACGTCTCTATTACTCAGGATGATCTTGGTTGCCCGTTTTTGGACTGACTCCAGGTCCTGAATTAGATAGGCGGTTACTAATGCTAACGGGCCCCAGACTAGACAGGCGTATTCAAGTATGGGGCATCCGTAGCACAGGTAAACCCCGAAGAAGACTGTGGGCGTTGTACCCGAGGCGACTCATATTTGAAAAGGTTTCCAGAGATGCATTAGATTTCACGGTCACACGATCAATATGGGAAGTAAATGAGCAATCATGTGAGAAAATAACACCTAGTATTTTCACCTCATTCACAACAGGGAAAGGAACTTCAGAGGGGACAAAGTCTCTCTTTTAGCGGGTTCAGTTCAGGTATTTTTGACTTAGCAGAGTTAATATTCAATTTCGAATTAGAGCACTGTGAACTTAGTAGATCAAAAGTTATTTCGGGGAATTGCTTAGTGGGGACATTGCAGTGAAGAAGATAGGCGAGTAAGAGGAACAAATCGTCGACAAATTTGTATTTATCGTTATGTTCTATAAGCAAGTAGTTGATGAAGGCAAGGAACGTTATTCCTACCAGTTTCGTCCCTTGCGGGGCACCGCAGGTTACTTTACTCCACTCTGAGTCACAGTCCTCTTCGTGTAAAGCAAATACTTTTTGCTATCTTTCAGACAGAAAATCGATCACAATGGCTAGCGTTTGGCTTTTAGCACCCATTTTTTTTTTCAGATTTTGACAGGTCATTACGCGTGATAGGAGATCAAAAGCTTTGCGAAAGTCGATGGCTGCTAGGAAAACCTAAAAAAAACAGCCTTGCTTTTCAAGCCACTTCAGGATCTGACCGTACATTCTGACTAGGTATATAGACGTCTCAAATTTTGGGAGTCCGCCATATTGGTGTTTGTCGATATTCTCACTTACTTGCTCTAGTAGTCGCCGCAAGATTAACGATTCTATCACTTTTCCTAGGTTTGGCGTCAAGGAGATTGGTCTTAAATCATCACACGACTTGGGCGGGTTCACTTTGGGAATTTCGCGGATGTGGGCCTTTACACATAGTCTGCATGAACAACGACAGAGTCTTTCACAAAATATGGTGTTTTGTTGCCTTTTGCGTTACAAGGCATGGACAAAAGAAGGCGAAGCTTGGTCGATGCTACATTGACTTGAGCATTTTTGGAAGATCCTAAGCTAATAGCTCCACAGAAGCCATCGCGAAAAGGCACCGTTGTCGCTTTATTTACCAGTCTGTGTAAGAGGAATTGAGTTTAAGCAAGAAATTAAGTCGAAAGCTCCAATTCTTTACCTACTTTAAAATAAATAAACCCTATAGGCAAGTGTTAATATTACTGACAGCAATAAAAATAAATAGTTTCACTTTCACTTACCTAGGTGGCGATGCTGCAATAGCTTGACGAACCAAAAAGATTAGACAAGAGAAGTGCACTGCAAATTGAAGAATAACTGTAGAAATAGTGTACAAGTTGAATATATTTGGCAAAGGTCTTTGGGACGACAGTGTTTTCAATGGCTGAAAAAAGGACATGGCATCAAAGATATTAGACTGTTGGCTCATAATTTATTTTACAGGTAGATACTCCTTAAGTAAAAGTATTTAAATTAGCCTAGTTGCGATTTTTTTTCAGATCTCGGAATAATCAAAAAAGAAAAGGATCCAGTTTTATTTTCGTTAAGTTTTTTTTTATTAGCTTCTTGTACGCCAGCCTTTGAGCTGTACATTGTCGATTTGAATTCAATAGATATGGTCGGAATTCTCCATAGGATAAAAGACTACAAACTATTTAAGTGTATAGTCTATTTAAAAGTAAAGCTATAAAGAAAGGACGGACCACTAAACCCGTATACTGAATTAAAACGAAAAGACTTTCTTTTAGAAGCTTTCCAGATATCTAAACTGTGGATAAGAGATACCACGTATTATCTTTCAAAATTCCTAAAAAGGGTATATCATCGAAAAGCTATCAGTAACTAAGAAGTGAAAACTGAAATTGAGCTATAAGAATTCAAGATTGGTTGACTTAATACAATGACACGAATTAAAAGGGAAATTAATATTCCTTTTACTAGAAGTTAATTGACACCTCGGCTTACCCTTGAAACTGGTCTTGCTGAGGTAAAATAAAACCAGCAAACGATTTTTCAATATTTTGACCACTGAAAAAAACGTTGAAGAGCTATCCAACATGTGTACCAAGGACAGTAAAAATAAATATGATTTTTCAAATTGTTCTAGTGGAAAATTGTATTATCACACGCGTCTTTAAAACTTTTGTGTTGACCTGTTGACAAATTCTTAATGAAGAATACCTCCATATGCAGTTTTAATACTTTGCAGGCACCTAGTTTGAAAATAAGAAACGTGTAAGGCAAATTCGCAGAAAATGAGCGGAAAAAATAAATCGTGATCAACCTCCTGGGAGTGCAACTTTCCTGGTTGCTGTAGGAAAAGACAAACACTGCCATTAATTAGCAATAAACTGCACAAAAACAAACAAATAGGAATTGAAAAGAAATATATATATATATATATATATATATATATATATATATATATATATATATATATATATATATAAATATCATTGAAATCTAATCTATGTACTAGTATGTTTATTATGAAAACTATTCAAGATTAAAACATCAAATTATTAATCAATTGACTTAACTTTAAGAAAATCGTTGACCGATTATCCTATTTAGCTGTATTTCAACTTTTTTCAAGAATCAGTAAAACTCTTACTTTCTTTTGATTCCGTATATATCACTAATATTGCTTAACTTTTACCGTGTAAAGCACAAATATTAAATTTAATTTTTTGCTCCAGATGCCAAGAAAAAAAGCTCCGATATGAAATATCATAAAAACCCCTAGCCTATTGAAACATAAACCAGTTGCCTTAATCACCCTGTTTGGCTCCTCACATTGGTATTTGATAAGCTTCACATAAGAAAGCATTACAAAAATATAAAATGAGACTGGAGCTTTACCTTTACTCTGCCCAATAAATTTTATGTGAAAATGCAAATTTTGACTAATAAACAATTGTTACCAATAATCAGTACTTTATTAGAGATCACCTATTCCAAAATATTGAAAAGTGACATTCAAGATTTACAAAACACTAAAAAGGTAAAGGATAAAGGTAAAGGATACGGCATTAGACTTTACAGTCCGTACCGGCGGTGCTGATCTCCGTTTCTTGGCCCTTCAGCCAGGAAGTGCAATGGGGGGTTGGGGGCCAGCCATCCTTTGCTTTCGCACACCCTTCCTGTTTACCTTCCCCAGATTTCCCCAGGTACCCATTTAGAGCTGGGTCGACTCTGGCTAAGCTTACAGAGTCACGCCACTGACCCCCGTCCCAAACTGAAGAATTGGGTACACTGGGATTCGAACCCGCGTCCTCTCAGACAAGGGATTCCGAATCCAGCGCACCAACCCACTCGGCCAGGACGGCTCAAAACATTAAACACTACTGTTGTAAAAACTGCTTATTTAGGTAAGTATTCAAAACATGAATGAATATGTAACAATAAAAATATATGGTAACATCATAGTAAAGTTTATCCAATTCATTAAAATCAGTCCATATTGACCTACTATATACAGTGTTAGAGGTTTAAACCCATTAAGCGGTTTAAAGCATGTATGAAAAAAAAATTCTTTTTGAAGATTGCTTTAAAGTTTTTTCATGAGTCAGTGAAGACTAGCGTATATTGTACACACAGAAAACACTGAATGAGGATGAACTTAGGCCATTTTTAAAGACATGTCTTTTTTAAAGTTCAGAAAAGAGCTCTAATAGTTTCGAAGCAGGCAGACATGTTCTATGAAGAGCTGCTGACAAAGTTTAAAATACAAACTCTGGAAAAAAGAATAGAGAAACTCTGCATGGATTTCGGACGAAAATCTTTGATCCACCCAATCCACAAACCCTTTTCCCCCTTCAATCCTCAACAAAGGACTCCCGCGCAGGGTTGCAGTGCCTGTTGACAAACTTCAGCCGGTACGCTGTGCCCACCAGCGGTTAGCGAAGAGTTTTATACCTAGTTTTGGAAAAAATATATAACGAATATCAGGAGGATTGATAAGTGTTTTGTTTTCTTTGTTTTTTTTTTTCTTTTGCGTGGCTTTTTAATGTGACTATACAAAAGAAATTTGGCAGTGCCATGAAAATTTTGGTGAAAATAAAATCTTATCTATCTATCTATCTTAAATGGTTATTTCCAGGTTTCTGCCGTATCTTTAAACTATTACGAATGAGTTTCTGGCAAATTAGCTGCCGCTTATTGTTTTTTTTTCACGGTTTGGCGTGGCAACAAGGGTGAAAATTTATGCATGACATAAAATCTTTATACTTTTGTAACGACCAACACGAAAACAGAACAAAATTCCGGTTTTCAGATACGAATAGAAATAAGATGGAGCCAGAGGACCAAATTTTTTTCATTTTGATGCTCTTGGTGCTTTCAATAATTTGATGGTTTTTGCAACAATATCACTATGTCCAGAGTTTCCCTTCATGCTCCCTTAAATGAAATTATTGTTTTCTTTAAATGTTTTAATCTTTACCACGCCACATCTAAGCTATAGGTTGACAGGAATACCAAAATTATTCACGCATCCTGAAACTGAAATAGACATTTAAATTAGGGGAGGACAGTAGCCAATCGAAAACAACGTGAAGTCTGTCATCTTTGATAGCCCTGTTCAGTTCATACTTTTAAAATGTAAATGATCCTAGGAATCGCTTCATATTAATGGTAGTGATCATTGTAATCGTTTATGAGTTTATCGAGACTAGAAGACCAAAGACAACTCATGTTAATTATCGGATGAATGACTTGGACATGAAAAAAAGGCCCTCAAATCGACAAACCTTGTATTCTGTGGGCTTGAACTATAATTACCTTAGACCTTGAAATAAATAGAAAACATCCAGCTAATAGAAGTCCTTGCAAAGTTGCCTGTCCATCTGAAAATTTGACTCCCTCCAAGTAAAGAACAGACTGACTGTAGGCCATGATCAAGGCATTTAAAGCCAAAATTTTGAACATTTGCAAGGTTGTCACCAATGTACATCTTCCTTGCTTAATAATTTGACACACTGAAAAAAACACGCATCAATAAAAAAAAATTATTAGTAAATAGCCTTTCTGTTTTTCTTTGTATATTACCTTTCTCTTCAAATTTTTATTCCAGTAACTTAGCGAGAAACAAGTGGCAAAACTAGAGTTTCGGCACATCATACGCCTACAACCCAGTTACAGCATACCGAGATTAGCTTAAATTAGAAACTTCCTGTTCTTTTGATTTTAAAATAGATTTGTTAGTTTCTAGCCGTCTATTACCCAATTCAAAGAAAAACACTCACATAAAAGTTAAATGGTAGCATACCAACCCCTAAGCTTTTAACAGGCTGGCATCACAGATGGCGCCATAAAAAGTCTCGAATAAAGGTTTTTCAGGAGGCACGGTTTTCAATTCGTGATACTTACACAGGCTGATTTTCATTTCTACGCCGAGTCCAAGTCTCTCCATAACACCAATGACATGGCAGCAAAATCTGATTGTTTGAATTGGCCAGCAGAAAATATTAACAGAAATAAAGAATTTTTGAAAATTTCAAGAATTCCTGGTGCAAGAATAGGCTTGAAAATTGATGTTAAGAAGACTAAGTCACTTAGACCGGGAATAAATAATGGGAATATATGATATTGGTTAACGACACGAACGATCAAGTGGATAGCTTGACTTACCTGGATAGCATTGTTTAGTAAAGATGGTGAATGTATTCAATATGTTAAAAGTATAATAGCGAAGGTCCAGGATGTTTGTTTATAATTGAAATAGGTTTAGAGGAATAGAAAGATAAGTCTTCGATCCAAGATTAGAATATTGGAAGCTGGAGAGATGATAGTGATCAAGCATGGTTTTGAAACAGGGGCGCTTGAAAAAATGGAGGATTTGTTAGGCGTTTTCCAGATGAATTGTCTAAGGATTCATTTGACTACCCGTCTAGCAAACCCTATTTCAAATAGTAGACTGTAAGGAAAATGTGGTTCTAACCTGTTTTCTAGGGCTATGACCAAAGAAAGGTTCAGATATTCAAGACACATTCTGCCGATGCAGTGAGTACAAAAAAAATAGAAGAGAAACGTTAGTGAAAAATCAGTAAAAAAACAAAACAAAAAAACAAAGGACAACGAAGAGCTTAAGGCACAATTGTCTTTGGTAATACGCAGATAGCCAATATTCAAATTTTCGCGGAAGAAAATAATTGTCAATTTTAACCATTTACTTTTCTTATTTATTTCCACGGTTCAACTTTTCAACACTGACGAAAACATGGCACTGAACTAGAAACTTAAAAATTTTCAAACAATTAAAAGAAAAACCTTTGAAAATTAAATTTCAATGTATGAATTTACCTAAGATGGGTCCAGGGAGAGGGGGATGTCATATTTTAATGCTCTTGACTGGCATTATTGATTAGCGCAATCATCCCATAGTATGATCAACTGATAAAACTAGGTTTAAAGATGTCAGTAACAAAAATTTAACAATTTCTGAACGTCAGAAAAGCTATTTTAGGTACCTGAAAAAACTCCAATAAAATGTTGTTGGTCTCAATGAGTGATGCATTCCATCCTGTTTCAAAGGATTTGCTATTCCAATTTTTTTTTACGCACGTTTAATGCTCAACATTGCAACTTCTTAAAAGACACAGCATGGCGCTAAGCCAACCTGTTATGTTTGATTTTACATATATATAGATTACATGTCCATGTTACATAATCACAAAAAAGATACGTGACCATTCATAAAACGCACTGATGTTTCGAAACTTTTCAAAAGCTCAAGAAATAAGCGTTGATCTACAGTACTGTCAAACTACCAAATACACAATTTTTTAATGTTTACACGTACTTAATTATAATTAGCTAATGTTTTTTCCCTCTAAAGAGGTTGAAGTCAAATCATAAACAATTTATTCAAAATATGTATCTTAAGTGCAGGTTTTAGACACATTTGCATTTGAGAATTTAGAAATCCAGAAGGGAGTGTTTTTCCATCATGTTGAAGGCATTGTCATCTACTTTTGTGATCCATTCTGACGAATCTTTTGTTTCCTTTTCTGTGTTGAGGACTGAGGCAGAAGGATGACACCATATCTTTATTACCATATCCATATATTTATATAAGAACATATATTTATAAGAACATATCTATATATATAAAAATAAGTTGTCTGTGTGTGGATCTGTGGATGGATCAGGTGACGTCATGTTTGTTCGCATATGACGTCTGAATTATTTCACACTAATACAAAAGAAGAAAAAAACTAAAAAAGGTAAAAACTACAAAAAAAACTAAAAAGAAAAAAAAACTAAAAAAGCTAAAAAACTAAAAAAAACTAAAAAAGGTAAAAATCTAATAACTAAAAAAAAAACTGAAAAAAATAAAAAAAGGCAAAAACTACAAAAAAAATAAAAACTAATAAAAAAACTAAAAAAGCTAAAAAACTAAAAAAACTAAAAAAAACTAAAAAAAGGTAAAAAACTAAAAAAAAATAAAAACTAAAAAAGAAAAAAACTAAAAAAAAGGAAAAAACTGAAAAATAAAAGAGAAAAAGAAAACTAAAAAAATATGAATAAATATATATAAAAATAAGTTGTTTGTGGGTTATGTCTGTCTGTCTGTCTGTCGAGTGACGTCGTGTTTGTCCGCATATGACGTCTGAATTATTTCACACTAATACAAAAGAAGAAAAAAAACTAAAAAAGGTAAAAACTACAAAAAAAAACTAAAAAGAAAAAAAACTAAAAAAGCTAAAAAACTAAAAAAACTAAAAAAAAGGTAAAAAACTAAAAACTAAAAAAAACTGAAAAAACTAAAAAAAGGCAAAAACTAAAAAAAAACTAAAAACTAATAAAAAAACTAAAAAAGCTAAAAAACTAAAAAAACTAAAAAAACTAAAAAAAGGTAAAAAACAAAAAAAAAACTAAAAACTAAAAAAGAAAAAACTAAAAAAAAGGAAAAAACTGAAAAATAAGAGAAAAAGAAAACTAAAAAAATATTAATAAATATAAAAAATATAAATATAAATATAATATATATTAGCAATCAACAAAGCACCGAGACACAAATGACGACCGGGACACAGGGAGTATAAATGACGACCAGGACATAAGTAAAAAAAAAAAACTAAAAAAACTAAAAAAATGGTAAAAACTACAAAAAAACTAAAAACTAATAAAAAAACTAAAAAATCTAAAAATCTAAATAAACTAAAAAAGAAAAAAAAAAGAAAAAAAGGAAAAAAATAAAGGAGAAAAACAAAACTAAAAAACGAATGTATATACAGACCGGGACACCGGGATACAAATGACGACCGGGACACGGGGAATATAAATGACGACCGGAACACAGGGACACAACTACAATGGGGACGCCGGGGGGCACAGGGGGATATAAATGACGACCGGGACACCGGGACACAAGGAATATAAATGACGCCCGGGACACTCAAAGAGAAATCACAGACTGGAACACCGGGACACAAATGACGACCGGGACACAGGGAATATAAATGACGACCGGGACACAGGGACATAACTACAAAGGGGACGCCGGGGTGCACAGGGGGATATATAAATGACGATGGCGACTCAGGGAATGGTCGATTAGCAATCACCATCAACAAAGCTCAAGGGCAATCATTAGAATCATGAGGTATAGATCTGAATACGGATTGTTTTCCCATGGACCATTATATGTTGCATGTTCAAGAGTCGGTAAACCTGACAATCTATTTATATGCACAGACAATGGGACAGCAAAGAATGTTGTATATTCGCAAGTTTTACGTAGTTAAAAACATATATATATATATATATATATATATATATATATATATATATATATATATATATATATATATATATATATATATATATATATATATATATATATATATATATATCTATCTATATTCACAGGTGGGACATAGGGACACAACTACAATGGCGCGTAACTAATATGGCGCGTAACGACTTACGCGCGCGGGGGGGCTTGGGGGGGCGCGAAGCGCCCCCACCAACTAGGTGTTGGGGTGGCGCGAAGCGCCACCCCAACAGCTAGTATATTATATAAGAACATAACGACTTACGCGCGCGGGGGGGCTTGGGGGGGCGCGAAGCGCCCCCACCAACTAGGTGTTGGGGTGGCGCGAAGCGCCACCCCAACAGCTAGTATATTATATAAGAACATAATATTTCCCTCCTTCCTATTCAGTTAGAGCTCACCCCTGCTCCTATCCTAGTAGGGATATACAATGTCTGCCAACTATAAAGAAATAAACACGACAAGGGGTATACGATCTTATTTAACGCTCATCAATAATCATTGCAGACGTTATAAAAAATATACGACATCAATTTCCGTTTGAACATTCTTTTATGAAATACAGCATTGACGGAAATATCATTGATCTGTATTATTTACAGTACAAAGCAGACGGGAGGTCCCTCCAACCTGCAACTTGTTTAAACCTCTGATCGCTTGTTTGAGGCCCTCTCATTGCGGAGCACAGAGGTGTTTCACCTTCTTTGAACCAAATTATTCCAGAATTTCTAATCTCTGTACTCGGAGACATATAGCAGGCACTTGGACCTATCTTACAGCAGGGAACATGAGACGTGTTTTACAAGGAAATATAAATTCATTCAAATTTGTTATCTACAAGTAGCTAGGTGTTGTATTTGTGAAAAGTATTGTGCTTATCCTAGAAATTCCAGAGACAGAACAACGTTCTTAATAACATTTTAAGAGAGAGCTGTTACCAATTCGCTACATTTTTGAAGGGTGGAAATCAAGTGGTTCTTAAATTAAAGAATTAGAAAAATATAGCACTCGGCAGCTAAATTAGCAGTTCGGTATAGCAGTTTTGACCGAAAAATATTATGAAGCACGTAGTTCGACTGCCATCAGCACTGCCATCACTAAGCCATCTAATGTCATTAGACTGACATCAGCACTGTCAAACGTAGGATCTTATCAATTATATTTTTTCTTAACATACCCATTCATTACATAATTCTTATTGTAGATCAACGAAGCCAAAGTTAAAATTCCAGGCATAGATTTTGAAAACCGAACAATCAAACTTCTATTGAGGGATTGATAGCTCCTTTGTTTTGGAATCAGATCACTTTTCTACCCCCACAAGATCCGCTTCCAGGAAACAGAAGTTGTCGTAACAACGAAAAAGAGTTAAATAAAACTGAAGAAAATCATATAAAAGTTTAAAGGATTGTAATCCAATACGACCTTTCCTCAGAAGGTTACATATCAATCCAGAGAAGATTACACCCATTAGGGACGATAACCAAAACAAAACAACATAAGAACAACCTCACCTGCTGATAACAACAAAATTTCGTTCCCAAAATTGTGCAGTTGTTGACGAGGGACGGGAAACAGACCTAGAGGAGATGCAATCTTCACAACGGTAATGAACCTTGGATTAACTAAAATTTATAACTCCCTTCAAGGGCGTATCCAATATTTTTTTTTTCGGGGGTGGGGAAGGGGGTTCAAAAAACTTTACAAAACGCATTTAAAATTTATTTTTATGCATTTCGTCACTTCTTTAGGACTCAGGTATTCATAGGAAGCTGTTAAAACTCGGTACCCCCCCCCCGGACAAACTCTTGGCTCCCTTCCTTTTCCTATGAAAAAAAGATGTCAAACAATATTTGGGTTATATAATACAAATTCCCCCCCCCCTCCAACACAGTCTTAATGGCTTGATGATTAAATTTGGTCTGGAAAGTGAGCTGACTACTGCCGCACCAATAGCAATTGATCGATGTTCAGGCTCGCATAAAACTAATACTTACCACATTCAACTGAGGATAACTTGGAGGTAAACGGGGCTGCAATACTGGCATCTCCCAAGCGTACGACACTTGCCTCCTCCAATTCTTCTAGTTCTTTCATCAACCTCTGACGCATTTCTTCGGCTTTAAGTCTTCGAACCTGAAACCAATAATATATGACATACTGATTATTGTGACGTATAACGTATTGTTATGGCATTTGACATAGTTTATTAGCTGCATGAAGATTTGCACCAAAGAGAAGAAGGGTTAGAACCTAAATGTTTTTTTTTCAAAAATTCCTAAAAATAACTTTCAGAAGCAGCTTCTGCTAAAAACTTGTTACAGAGTTAAACCCGTTTTCCTTTTTTTTACGAAATTTCTTTTAAGGCTTTCTTCTCCTTACGAATAGGTTTGTATGACAGATATTGACAAATTAGACAGTATCTGTAATAACATACGTCGTCGTTCGTTAAAGGCTATTATACTTGAATCTGTTCTGCAGCTTAGGGACGGATTATTGAGAAAAGGATATAGGCATAACTAACCACGGTAGAAGCCAGAAGCACCATTTGGGGAGGGGGGGGGGGTCAGGGGTGAGCAAATAACCACCCCAGATTTTCCAGGAGAGCCCAAGCTTCCACCGCAAAGGACCCTTTGCCAGCCATAATAAGCCATTATGTCTAACACAATCCATTCTGTACAATTGATTTGAAATAATTGTACGCCTATTAACCAAAGAGCGTAATTACCTGACGACCCTTGGGGTAATTACGCTATTTGCTATAAGTCATTGTAAACTTTGAAAGTATTATAAATTCTGAATATTTGCAGTAATTCCTCTAAGTTGATAGATTAACATAGGTCAGTTCCTGTCAAATGTTTCGATGTTTATTTCCTTGTTTTAGTGAATATAAGCTACCGTTTTAGATTAATCGAGTCAGTTCTTATTCTGTTTCTGTCCTCCTTTTATGTACATTTACTGTATAATATGTGTAAATAAACATTTTTATGCTCGACACATAAATCTTATGAAAGTTAGAGACGCTTGACATCCTCTACTGGTCGAACCCCAGATTGTAGGCCAACGCTACCATAAGACTCTAAAGACGAGAGCACAGAGAAAAGTAGAAGACTTTACATCATTAAGCCTATTAACTTTTTAGTTAGGTAAATATAAAGGTATTAATAGCCATTAGCATTAGAACTCAAAAGATCACCAAGTATCTGAAACAATTTGTGACAACTTCGACGCTAGGAAAGAACTTCATTCAATCTGGAAATCAGGCTACTACTTTGGCGGATGAAATGAAGCGAGAGTACTCAGAGACTTTCGACCGTCTAGCCGAGTTTGACAGAAGGTTCACAGATAACTTGCCAGTGCTGAGCACACTCGAAGCCTTGGATCCAAGCTCGACCAAGTTTATGGACACAGAGTTGCTCAAGCGTTTCTCTGCTCTTTACGGCGAGCTGGATGTCGACGACATTCTTCTCGAATCTCAAGCTGGTATTGCCAAGCGTTTCTTGCTCGATGAGGAAAAAACTTCCTAGACATTGTCGACCATCTTCAGGCATTACAACTGGCATACTCAGAAGTAATTAAAGTACTTTGTATTGCTACCACACTTCCTGTGACAACAGCGAGCAATGAGCGTTTGTTTTCTAGCCTAGAAAAAGTGATAACTACTTGCGGTATACAACAGGAGACGATTGTCTCAGTCACCTTCTTTTGGTTGTTTGCAAAGAAGGATTTACTAAAAAATTGGACCACGTCCAGCTTGTTGATGATTTTGCAAAGATGAAACCTCGGCGGTTCCCCTTGTTACCTTGAGTGTTGTAATATTTTTTTCTCTTGTTATGTTTTTCCTTTTTGTAAAAATATTTGATCTGAAAGATTTCGGCTGAAGGAAAACGGAGATTTTAGTTACAACCCTCAGCATGTTAATGAAGATTACTTTCACCGACGTATTGTTTACTTAAATAAGAAAGTTTCTCGCTGAGGAAGGCCAGCCAGCAGTCTGGTTGAATTTTCCACTTTCAGTTCAATCACTTAACCTCGTTGATTGTGATCTTCGATGTTATCATTAATCTTAGATGTCAGTGTGGCTGAGTTCCACATTCGGTTACAGTACATTTCCAAGCAACACACGGGTGCTGACAATGCGTTTTTACTTAGAATATTTGGTCGGTGTGCTGCGAATACCAACATTTTTCTTACGCGTCACGAAGTGAGTCGGGGGAGGGGTCAAGATGGAGTTCATGCCCACCCCAAGATTTGGACCAAATGGCGCCTCTGGGTAGAACCCCTCCTCTCAATCCTTTTAGAAGATTAAAAAAAATATATATTTGGACAATTTGTTGTCCCTAGCACAACGATAAGGGTCAGTTCAAAAATATTTAAATTTAAAATTAAATCTAAGTTTCCTGTTCAAAAAATACAAAAAATTTCCTTGGGGCTAAGTATTGAACATTTACGATTACAGAATAGATGGTTAAGCGACTATAAACTGAAAAGCAAACGCTTTTTTATGACACATCACTCAATACATTGCTTTATATTATAATGGTGAGTAAATTACTGCCGAAAAACCAATTGAAGCCCAAAAGTGACTAAGCAAAATCTACTAAGCATACAAGCCCAAGGTAAGATAGTTGAGTGACGGTTTCAAAATAAGGGCCATCAATCCTTATTAGAGGATAAGTATTTAACAGAGTAAATGTGATTCCACCTATCTGTCTTTAAATTACCAATTCTTTAATCACATGAATCATTAATTCATGAAGTCAATTCTACAAGGAAATGTCAGTTTCTAAACATTGAGATTACAGTTAAAATACTCATAATTTCCTTCAAGAATGTAATATACTAATGCCAAACAAAATGTCAAAAGGCTGGGTATCAAAAACGTTAGATGTAAAAAAAAAATGTAAAAAAAAAAAAAAAAAATTCCTCTTTTATACGAATAAACTTTCCGTATTTTTATACCTTGTAAAAAAAAGACAGTATTGCCCTTTTGTGACAGGTGTTTCGGTTAAGGTAACAATATATTTATGACTTATCTATTCAAATTTTAATCAGATTAAAATAAACTAATTCGATTTAAACCGATTATTTAATCTATTTATATTAATTCTACTACCTGTTTGAAGTCTTTAAAATTAAGAACTATGTTATAACAATGGGCTATCTATCTGTGCTAATGTGTCAATTCTAGTAGAAAATATGACGACCTTTTTATACTTTTAGATTTTAAATGTTAAGGAAATAAGTGAAAGTTTACGTGTCTAAGCTTCTACCCTAATCATTTTCTAAACAAACATTCTTTAAATTTTTGAGAATAGAGCAGGGTAAATAAAAGTTTTAGGACTCAATTTCAATCAGCTATCCCAGATAACTTACTTTAAACCTTAAAGAAATTTTATCTAGAAATAAACTGAATCCCCTAACTTACCCTAAACCTTAAAGAAATTTCATCTAGAAATAAACAGAATCCCCTAACTTACTTTAAACCTTAAAGAAATTTCATCTAGAAATAAACAGAATCCCCTAACTTACTTTAAACCTTAAAGAAATTTTATCTAGAAATAAACAGAATCCCCTAACTTACTTTAAACCTTAAAGAAATTTTATCTAGAAATAAACTGAATCCCCTAACTTACTTTAAACCTTAAAGAAATTTTATCTAGAAATAAACTGAATCCCCTGGGGTACAATTATTTGTGAGACTGTATTTGTGGCTGTTTATTTGAACGATCGGAAAATACTTGTTTGTATACTTTCACCCTGACTCAAATAACATTTTAATTTAATCTCGTATAATGTCCTTAAATGAGATTACTTTTAAGTTGATTTTATAGCTTTACTGAGCCCCATAATAGGTAGCAAAACTGTTCAAGAACTGTGGCCAAAAAAAATATTTAGTTATTGGGCACCAAACTCCGATGGCAGCTCCAGCCGTTGGTCATAAACAATATCAGCGGTACTAGTGATATCATTAATATTTTCTCACTTCCTAAACATCGCAAGAAAGTGCAAAGCCTTTTTAAATATAATATTGTAATTTACCACAAAACATGCAATAATAAATGTGAAGAAGCCGTGCTGATGCATAAATGCATCAGCACGGCGGTACTGACCTAGAATATGGTCAGTTACTTAAATATATAGAAAATTCACTCTCAAAAGAGAGAAAAAAGAAAAAATTACTTCTCTAGGATCCATAGGGGGGCTGGGCCTCTCAGCTGGCAGTTTTATGGCTGCTTTTGCAGAGGCTGCAGCAGGTTTTCTAGTGGATTTTCCAGAAGTTTTGACTGGCGTAGTCCCATTTTGAACTTCTTTGTCTCTTTTAGTCTGCAATTTGGGTGATTCAGGAGCTCCACTGATAATAGCCACTCCTGCAAATATGAGAGCAGTTTAAAGTTGAAAATATACCATTAATATCGTTGCTAAGGGTCGAAACAGATTTTTATCTCTTCAAATTGAAAGTTTGAATTTGTTTCAGCATAGTTTTAGTAAGGCAGTAGATAAAAAAAAAATTCCTCAAACTATTTTTTTTTGTTTAAATTTACTTTAGTCCTACTATAAGTGGGAGAAGCATGAATAAAAGGGGGGAGGGAGATATAAGTTAAGACCCTCAGACGACATGAAAAATGATATCACCGTTGGCCTTTTTTTCTTATCAGTACAATTTGTATATTTTGAAGCATTTTATGTCTATATGCCCTGTCTACAAGTCTAACCTCAAGATTTTACAGAGACTGATGTTGATAGTCAAAAAGAAGAGTCGACTGAATCTTACGCTCTGTACCTTCACAACTGGGCAAAAAAAATTATAGCTCTGTTCAGTTAAGTAATGATGAGTGATCCTACCTAAATTCTGTGAGCCACTGTCACCCTTTTCCCGATTTAGAGTCAGAAGATGAAATCACATAAGAAATAGAAGCAGTTTAAGATTTAGATACATTATAACTGACCGGCTCCAGCGTTACCAGTAAAAGAAAAATTATCATCCATTACTCATGCGATTATCCAAGTAAACTAATGTATCTGACAATATACTTCACCCTGCTTAAACTATTCATCCAATTAGCAAGATTTATTATACCCGACTGTTCAACACAGGACTAGCGATAACGTCACATAGTTTGAGGCAAGTGGCTTTTGGAGGCGGGATCTTTTACTGAAATGTATTTTGGTTACATTTCAAGTTCCCTGACAGTTTTAATACCCTTAGCCTCAGTAGCAGTAGTTGTAGCAATAATAGCAAGGTAGCACAGAGAAACTTTTGGTTTGTTTACCACCCTCTCAACACGGCCTGAAAGTTTCAACTTAATTGTGTAAGCTATTCGTGCGAAATCTTTCATACATCCTTTTGGCAATCTGAATGCAAACAGTGTGTTTTGACTTACTTCAACACCCCCTAAATGTCCCCTGAAAGTTTCGCCTAATATCCCTACCCTTAGTAGAAGCACTAGTCATATAGTGCTCTTGGATTACCTCAACATCTCCCCCTACCATTACCCTTGGTTAATTGATCATCCTCCTCATCATTCCCTCAAATTTCCAAATTAATACCTTCAGTCATTGCCGAGTTTCCCCCTTTTGACAGGTTGCACTCCCCTCAACATTTTCTGAAAGCTTCACTTGGATGATAGCTTCACTTTAATCAACGGTTTTTTTTTAAGTTTAAGAATGAATGGAGAAAATAGATTGGAGTTTCCTAGAAGAGTGTAAATCTTATAGTGAAAAAATGAGGTAATGGTATGAGTAGATGTTTTTTACTCAATAGGACGTATGTAAAAATGTCTTCTGTGCAAAATAAAACTAACACCCCTAGAAAATCTTGGATGACAAAAGCACTTCTGAAATATTTGACAAAAATGCCCAGCCTCTATATGGTCGGTGTTCTCAGTGACCGTGAAATACTTCGAAAAATCTATAAAAAGTACACTGTCACAAAAAATAAGTTGCTGCGGAAAAAAAAGAGAGTATTTCAAAGATAAGCTGCAAGAAAATCAAGGAAACTTGGGACACGATAAGGTCAGCTATTGAAGAAGATAAAAGTTGTTCCCCCCACAGGCAATGGAAATCGCGAAGCAACAAATTTAGCAAACGATTTGGCGCAACATTTTTCGGTAGTAGGCGAGAGGTTGAAATCGTCCTTAGGAAATAACCGAGTGATGGAACTTTGAAGCAGCACCTACCCCAGCCAAGTGATAACAGTCTTCACCTTCGGCCGAGTTCTATGCATCAGGTGAATCAAATAGCTACTGACACACGGAATGGAGCAGCGGGATCAGATTTCCCATCATTAAAAGTAACAAGTCCTATATTACCTGTGATTCTTCGAGATTTTGTGTCATTAATAAATGGTTGTCTCAAAGAAGGGGAATTCCCTGATCATCTCAAGAAAGCCAGAGTTGCACTTTTGCATAAAGATCGAAGTGATTTCAACAACTATAGACCGATCTGAGCGGAGAGACTGCAAATTCGAAACCAAGAAAATGACTTGTTATTTTTGCCGACGACACCAACCATTCAGTTATGGTACTTACTGAGAGTCAACTTTTGTCCTTAATGAAGGAAGATACGATCTGCATAGAAAGATGGATGAGACTTAACAAGCTCGAAATTAATTACAACAAGTCTGTCTTTATTGTTTTTGGGAGATCGGTAAACTACCCGTGGCTGAAAGAACTTGATACCGGTGAATCGGTCATATCACGAAGAAACGTTGTGAAATATTTAGGCGCTCTGACTGATGAAACAATACGTTTTTCAGAACACATTCAGTGCATATCCTCGAAGATTGCGAGAAATGTAGGGTTTTTAAGAGAACTGAAATACTAGTTTTCTCAAAAAGTGTTACGGCTGCTTTATGTTTCACTAATCCATCCATATCTATTGTATTGTCGTTCGATATGGTCAAATACCTTTTCGTTCCATCTTAAGTAGTTGCGGTCATTACAAAACCAAGCGATGAGAGCGATACATGCGGTTGAGGGCCGAAATTCAGTAGGATCCATCTATTCTGGTTTCCAAATACAACCGTTCTCTAGATTAAGTAAGTTTTATAGGATTTTGTCTATGTTTGATATTATTAACCACAATGTACCGGCTTGCTTTCGGAATATGTTGTCTGCTGTTACGAATACGTAATTCTTCACAGTTACGGAACTAGACAGGTCAGCCAGTATAGGAGACCACTGAAGCTATCGACAAGGTCGGCATTCTCCAATCACCATGCTTGTCCAGCGATGAGGAATGGGTTGCATTCTTTGCTGAAAAATGAGTTGGATAGGACTGATTTCAGTTACCAGTTGAGACGTCATTGCCGGTATGAGTATGAGTTTTTATTTATTTTTTTTTCTCTCTCGAGCAGGATTATAATATTGTGGTGGTATGTTGATAGATGGAAGGTGTGGTAACCCGATGCATATGTGCAATGTAGAGTATTCTAGGAGTAGCCATACAAGCACAGAGCTTTTTCTATATATATTAGCTATGTAATAAAGATCTCCATTATAAAAAAAGAAGAATACATTTGGTCTTTTTGAACATCAAAGGTCAAACATGCCAACTTTCTGACTAACAAATACTACACGTAAACAATGGCCAAATTACATAACTTAGAGCCCTTTCTGAGGGCTGATGACCCCAAAATCTCTAGCGACATAGTTACTGGACCTTTCAACTATGAAGAACCAGATGGCTACCTTAAAATATTGATTGGATGTGTTTAGATAATTAATGGATTGGGGATGGGGGGGGGGGCTATTTAAGTTTCGTTCACTAAAAGTTTCACGTTAATGTCCTTAGAATCTCAAGGCACAGCAATCATAGTAATAGAATTAGTAGCATACACACAGTACTTTTGTGTTAGTTCAAATTTGCCACAACATGGTTGAAAGTTCCAATTTAATAATACGTAAGCCGTTCCTCAGATATTGCTGCTACACCTTTCTGACAATCTACATGCTCCTAGTTTATTTTGATTTAGTTCAACATCCACATAAACATTCCTTTATTTAAACACTTTTCCAACATTCCCCAAAATGTTTGCCTAAATATCCTAAGCTTTAGTAGCAGTAACAGCAGTAATAGTAGTAGCAATAGCAGCTGTAATAATAGTAGTAGCAGTAGGATGCAAAACCCCCCAAGACAAGCCCTGTAAGTCTCAACTTCACGCACCAAATCCTTCCTAAGATATCGCTGTTATGCCCTTTTGACAACTTGCATGCAGACGATGTTTTGTGATTCAGTTCAACTTCCCTCCTAAGTATTCTCTGAAAATTTTACCTTCATACCATTAGCGATAGTTGTAATATGAGTCACCGTAGTACTAGTTGTAAAACTAGTAGTGACAGTAATAGCACTGGTACTAGTAGCACGGATAGTTTTAACAAATTGCCTTTTGTTCAGTTAAACATCCCCCTCATCAAGCCCTGGAAGTTTCAATCTAATACAATTAGCTGTTGCTATGATGTTGGCCATATGCTCCTTTGATAACCTTTGTGTTCAAAGTGTGTTATAGTTTAGTTCAACTTCCTCCTCAACACTTATTGAAATTTTCATCTTATTAATCTTAGCTTTAGTAATAATTGCAATAGAAGCAGTTTTAGTAGTAAAAGCAGTAGCAGTGGCCATAGTATTAGTAGTATCGTGCACATATTGCCTTTTGGTCAATTTAACTTCCCCTTGAAGCATTCCCTGAAAGTTCCAACTTAATACCTTAATCCATTCCTGAGATAAACCCTTTGAAGGTCTGCACATACACAGGGTGTTCGGTGTAGTTCCAATTTTCCCTCAACATTTTCACCTTTATACCCTTGGCGTTAATAGTACTAGTAACATAGTAGTATTAAGAGGAGTAGTAGCAGCAGTATTAATACCAGTAGTAGTATGCACATGTTGCCTTTTGTTCAGTTGACCATACCCCTCATGATGCCCCGGAAGTTTTATTATTGATACGGTAAGCCGCTCTAAAGATATTGCTGATATACCCTTTTAACAATCTGACAACTTTTTGACACTCTGTTTCAACATCGTATGTTTTAGTTTAGTTCAACTTTCTCCTCAACATTTCCTCAAAATTTCACTTCAATATCCATAGTCTTCATAGTACTCGCTACAGAAGTAGTAGTAGTAGTAGCGTGCAAATACTGCCTTTTTGGTAAATTAATCATCTCCCTCATCGCTTCCAGAAAAATCCAAATTAATACACTTAATCATTCTTGAGTTACACCATTTGAACACTCGTACGCACACAATGTACTTTGAATGACTTCAACACTTCCCTCAACATTCTCTGAAAGGTTCACCTGAATACTCTTCGTCTTTTTGGACACTAAAGGTCAAACATGCCCGCCTCTCCCAATAGCAAACACTATATGTAGACAGTGGGCTAATTACATAACTTAAAGTCCTTGCCCTAAGGGCTATAAGGGAGTTGACATCCCTAGAGTCATAGTTACTGGATTTTTCGACTATGCGGAACAAAATGGCTATCTCAAAATTTTGATTGGATGTGTTTAGAGAATTGATGGCCATGGCAGGGGGCCTGGTTGCCCTCGAATCATTTTTTACTCATATCTTGACACAATTTTATCTCATACATACCAAAATGAAACCATAAAATTCAGCTATACAACGTAATTTTTGCAAATTTCTTTTGATCAAGTCCTTTAAAAATCCCCACAAAATATCCAAATACTCTATTTTCGCTTTAAAATCCGAAACAGTGGACTGAGCAACTTTAAGCCGAACGGAACAAAATACTAACTATTTATTAATCTTGATAATTACACTAATACATTATCTTGAATTAGAAACATGAGCGTTCTAAAATTAGGTTTCGGTTAGAAAATATTACCTGCATGGGCATGTTTCAGAGCACCAACATCATTCGTTCCATCACCACACATAAGGGTAACGTAACCCATTTCTTTGAGCATGAGAATTACTGCTTCTTTCTGTTTCGGCGTTACTCGAGCAAAAATGCCGACGTGAGGAATGATCTTACGTAGAAACTTTGGGTGATTGGTAACCAGATATGAAAAACCCTGAAACAATAAAAGTTATGAAGAATAAAGGCATTTCTATTCTAAGTAAGAAAAAAAAATTATTCGCCAATGGGATCTCCCGATTCACATCCCTTGTTTGATGATTGCCCGGTTGAGATGTATTGGACTTTGAAAAAATTGACTCTTCCTTATTTTTTTTTTAATGTACGTCAAAATTGTGAAAAAAATTCACAAGGAAAAAAAGGTAAAGGAATTCAAATTGTGGGGCTGACCTCAAGCTAAAAATATGGTTTTTGAACAAGATGGACAACTCAATTTCATAAATTTAGTTGAGAAAATAAAAAATACACACCCACAAAAAAGTTCTTCCGAGAAGAAAAAGAAACTTTTCTCTTTATCTACCGTAAACATATAATTATAGTCTAAAGGATTTACACTTGTTAATAAGGTTGAGAAAACAGGCGAACTAGTCCAACTAATCTGTGAGCGGCCATGATCACATCTAGGGTCAGTTTGAATAAACACTATCAATAAAAATCCATCAATAGAATGGATAAAATATCGGGTATCGGTAAAATATCAATGCATAGATTTTTGTCGTCATTTTGTATCTCTTGGGCATTTATTTCCTGTGGGATTAATAATTAGAAATAAATACGACGGGAACATACCTCTCCAGTTAAGCATATATCGTACTTTTCGATGAGGGATTTGCTACTATCTTCTGATAGTTCTTCAATTTGAATGTCCTGGTGAACGCTTTCCCAGTACCAGCTTTGTTTATCTTCGGTCAAAATTAAGGTTGTTTTTTGACGGGTGAATTTTAATTCTCGGGCAACATGACAAGCTGTGAGTGGATTATCACCAGTAATCATGGTAACCTAATACAAAATACAAAGAGTCAAATTCATAAAAAAAAGGAAAAAAACATCCAAAGCACAAAAACCATATCCAAGGAAAAACAAAAATAATTAACTTGAATATTTATATTAAAGATAAATCATGAGTTACATTGTTTGTATGAACTTGAGACAAACATCGTAACAATCTCAACAGACAATACTGGAACAATAATGCAAACAATCAAAGTTTTTAAATTAGTTTTTTCTCTTACTTAAACTGCAAAAATAATTTCAAGCAAATAGCATTCTGCAAATAATATTCAATCGCCTAGAAAAAGATTGTTAGGAACTTGGAGATATGCTGAACAAGGTGAACAAAACTATAATAAATGGCTCTAAGGCACACTCCTCTCCTCAGAATTTTATGAACTTAAATAGAGTCTGGGGATCAGCAAATAAGACATGGGTCTTAACTCTAAACTATGAGCCAGGACAAGTGTTCCTAAGATCTTATCACAACAGCTCACAGGCATGTAAGGTGTGAAAGATTTTACACAAAAAACATTACAAGACTAAAATTAAAGTTGGATTAGAACCCACGAATCCTGGGAGCTACCTTGATAAAGCATACTCTAAGCTAATTTTGAATTTCCTTTCTGAAGTTAAAATAGATGCAGACATACCCTAACGGAATCTTTCAAGCCTTATAAACAGGGAAGAAGAGAAGGTGGTAAATTAAAACACTTTACCATTCCAATGCCTTACCAGGTCATCATTAAAGGTCTGCTTTGATACCTTCCCGTCCTAGCCGTGTCGGTTGGTGCGCTATATTTGGAATCCTTTGTCTGAAAGGACGCGGGTTCGGATCCCAGTGTACCTAATTGTTCAGTTTGGGACGGGGTCAGTGGCGTGACTCTGTAAGCTTAGCCTGAGTCGACCCAGCTCTAAATGGGTACCTGGGGAAATCTGGGGAAGGTAAACAGGAAGGGTGTGCGAAAGCACAGGATGGTTGGCCCCCAACCCCCCATTGCACTTCCTGGCTGGAGGGCCAAGAAACGGAGATCAGCACCGCCGGTAGGGACTGTAAAGTCTAATGCCGTATCCTTTGATACCTTCCCAGGCTGGTCATTTTCATCTATCTGTATACCAAAGATTCTGCATAAATTCCCATGAACCGAATTCAAGGAGGTTTTATATTGTAAAATATAAAATTCAAACGCAAGAATTCAGTTGCAAAAATTTTGAGGGACGATAACAAGAGGAGCAGAAAAGACCTCATGGGCCCAACTTATGGCTGGAGATAAATTGCCGAAAATCGCATTCACATAATTTTCTGAGTTAACTAAAACTAGACCGTCCCCACTATAGCACCAATTTTTAATTTCAACTGACAACAATCTTCAAGAAGAAGCAGAAAATTCCCATCAAGCAATTGCAATAGAGCCTTACTGAAATAGAGCCTTACTAAACTGAAAAAACTTAGTTCTTTTTCAAGTTTTATATTAAATATGACTAGATTTAGAATTATATTATATAATAATATAAAATAGCATAAAGCAAAATTTAGCAAATACAACAGCATAACATTCTATGGAGATGACCATTTTAACAATTCGAACAATGAAATTACCAAAGTTGACTATATACTTTGCCAAAGAGATAGAATTAGTTCGATACTACCCCATGAATCCCCATTTCTATTTTCTACTATGTATCTTCTTTATTGAATCTTGGCTACCACTTAATATTTCGTTTCTTTACATAAATTACTTACGACAACAGGAGAGATTTACTTACACTATGGGAGGATTGTAAAATTTCTGAAATAACTCTCTTAGAATCCTTTTTTAGGGGACAAGAGATTACTACGAAACCAACAAATTCTAATCGACTTTCTAGTTCTTCACGTGATACATCTCGTAAACTTCCTGGGGTTACTGGGCCAATTTCCCTTCTTCCAAGTGCCAAGACACGAGCACCACTTCGAGATAAGTTCAAATAAGTTGAATCATAGTCTTCTGGGAGTTTCGCAAACTGAAAAAAGAGAGATCAGAACAACAACGAATTCTACAAATTCTGGAAACTAGTCTAACAAATTACAGGCTTATATCATTCCTAGATACAGACCCCAAAACTTTACCGCCCCTTGCTCTAATGGAAGAACATATAGCCCAAATTATATACACTCAATAAATTCTCAATAAAGCGACTCTTTCTTTCTTATTGACCTAACAACAAGTAGTAAGCCAGCGGCAGAAAGAAAAGAGTCACGCTATTGAAATCAATTGAGAATATACAATTTAGGCTATATATTTACCCATTAGGGGGAGGAACTGGGGAGTAAAGTTTAATGGTCCACTACAAGGAATGATATAAGCAAGCATTTTAGAATGTTTTAAAGTAGCTTCTAGAATTTTACAGTGTTTCCTTACGAAGAGAGGGAGTACTAAACTGATACCCTATTTTCTAACAAAAAATATATTGGAAAAAAATTGCTGGAATTTGAATATTCTTTCCTTTTGTTTACATGGCATATAGTATAAACTTCTAGGGGCTACTAGGCAAACTTGCCTTCTTCCTTGCAAAAGCATCAGGAAAGCTGTTTGAGATAAGCTCGAGCACACCTGCGTTCGGTCAAGATACAAAAACGCACAGAAAAACAGCCGTACAGAAAATGTATTTCCCAGTAATTATTTTCGCTTTAGACCTTAACTGCCCAGTCTAGCGTCATAAGTCATGTCCCTTTTATGCGGTCTTTATCACCCAATCTCTAAATCCAAAAAAAGCATTCACCACAGCAATACAAAACAGATAAATAAGCTTAATTCAAATTTTTCATTCTTTTCTATTCTTTTTTTTTCATTCTCCGTTGGGCCATTTCGTTGTTTATATTCATACTTCTGTTGTAATCTTTTCTTTTTGTTTAGACGTTCGATTTGGCGTTTTTTTCTAATTCAACAAAGGAAAATTCCCTCTTTTAAGGCCGACTCAACATGACAGTTCACTAATAATCAAATCCAACTAATGCTGCAACTCGGTTATAGTCAACGGTTTTCCAAGAGGTTAGATTTTTCTCGTTATTCATGCAAAGGGAGGTTAAATTTCCTACATAGGGGTTTCGGACAAGGCAGTTCTAACAGTGTACTTCTTGTTTTGATCTGACAATATTTTTAGGAATTATGGGCTATTGTATTTCTTTGTATTGGACACATTTTTTAGTATGAAAAGGTTTTGTCTTTAGTGAATTTCATCATGTATATCTTCGCTTCTGTCCACCTTACAACTGTCTCAAAGAAATTTGAAGTTCCGAGACAAGCCACTCTAAAAAATGTGAACAGAAGAATCAAGCCCAAAAGTGATCTAGCATTCAGTGTAACTCTTCAATACTAAAATGGTATAGTGAAAACTAGGCAGCCGGAATAGCAGAAAATGGTATAAATAAACAAATAAAAAAAAAAAACAGTAAAAAAGGTTGTTTTAATTACCTTTATTTTTCCTTAATCAAAAACAATCATTTTCAGATATTGTAACCCAACTTTGCAATTCTAGCCCAAGTTTGATGTCACTGTTGCAAGATACCAGCCACGATATGGGCATTGAATTTAGCAAACATAAAATTAAAAGATATTTTCGCGTAAATAGATTGACTTTTGCTGTGATTTTTTATTTAACATTTAGACATGGACACCTTCACAATTTATTAGATACAATCTTTAGATACTCTTCATTATCTTAGAATTTTTACATTCCAATAAATTTTTCTTCAACCTGAAGACATTGCGAATATCTGTAGGATAAGTTTACTGAGGTTTCTAAAGATAAAACTTACCATTGGTCTTAAGGTTTCTGGGGCTCCTTTTACTGCAACAAAGCAAACGCTTTCATTGGTTCCTTGTGGTACGTACCCAGCAATCACCGTCATACGTTTCAAAGCGGACTGAAAGTGATATCTGTAATGAATCTTTACACCAGGAACTTTTGCCTTTTTAGACACGACAGAGTCACCTACAAAATAAATTTATAAATTACGTAATGTATACGGGAGTTCATTATTAAAGCAACCCAAAGTCCGATTTTTATTTATTTATTGATCTTTTGCATGATAAGTTAACGCAGTAAAACGTTGGCTACATTCGGCAATATTTGTCGATTAGATCAATGAGCAGTTTAGTTCCTTTTGTTTTTCTATACGGTTCCACATTTTTAAAGCTAAGATCAACTTTTCAATTGAATTGTCACTCCTCTTTCATCACTAGTACTCTTGTTCAAAAGGAAATAGCCATGATCTTCAATAAATCTCCAAATATTCCATCAATTATAACTAAATTATAACTAATTGTAAACAAGTAACTGAAATTGTTAAAGTCGACAACGAAGTTATCGCAACAAGGGAGTATGGTTCATTTATGAGCACTTGGATCAGAGTCTGAAACATAGCTTCTAATTTGGCCAAAAAAAACTAATTGTGTTGCGGAGCAACACTACTGCTTTCGTAGTTTTTTTTTTTTTTTTTTTTTCACCGTGATCAGCGACCTGTAGCTCCGAAGTGGTAAGAGTTAAAAATTTGAGATTTTTCAGAGGGAAGGGAAACGTGAAACAGAGTAAAAAAGTTCCAGAGAAGTTCCTAAAATTTCTAACAGTTTTCCATAAAAAAAAATAAAACGGTTTTTTTCTTAGAAACTGTGCGTTCGATGTTTGGCGTCAAGTTAAGACGACCCTAGCTTCGGAAATGAACTTGTTAGAAATACAGTTATGCTGAACTCATGTAGAACTTTCATTTGTCTCTTCGAGAACCGGAGCACAAAATTCCGTAGCTCTTACAGATTTCCCGGAAATAATTTCGGAAAAGTCCATCTCGTTCCGATTTTTTTTGGAATTTTCTCAAATTTTCGATTTTGACGTTTCTTATATTTTTATCGAGTAGTGCTATGAAAAGTATGCAAGAAGAAGTGAAGTGTTCTATATACCAAGTTGCTTCGTTCTCTAAGAAATAATTTCCGAAGTTTCGACGTTCTAGAGGTAGCTTCTGTTCTGGACCAGCTAGAATTTTTTTTCCAACGCGGTTCGACAGGTCTCGATCTCCTAACAACTGGAGCTTACAATAGTTTCTCCGAAATAAAATTCCTTCTTTGGGTTTTTCTATTTGGAAGTTTTGTCATGCCCTCGGGGCAATTTAAATTTTTTGGTGAATTTGGTTTGTTTTATATTTTCCTAGTTTAGACCATCAAAAGTTAAGCAGAAAACTGTAAGACGTTATTTCCGTATCTCTTTCAGATTTCCCGGAAATAGCAACTGTGTCCCGTAGGGCACAGTTGCACGTGTTGCTCCGCAACTGTGCCCTAAGGAACAGGGCACAGTTGCTGCAACACTTCCCGTTGCACAGGCAACGGAGGTCTAGTTTTTTTTTGTTTTTAAAAAAATTAATAGTATTTAATTAATATCTAAATTAACAGAATTTTGTTTTAAAAAATTAGTTTAAAAAAAAAACCAATTTGGCCAAAATATCACAGTGATTAATGAAATATTCTAAAAATTCTGACTTCGTTTCGTAACAATTGTAAACTAGATGGACTTGGTTTTGCTATGTTTTTTGTTGCCAGCTTGAATTTACGATTCTTTCCACAGCAAATCGGTCCTACAATTATTTAACACTCCCCCAAAAACTATAATATATATATATATATATATATATATATATATATATATATATATATATATATATATATATATATATATATATATATATATATATATATATATATATATATATAAAATAAATGAAAGTAGGAGATTAATTTTTAGTCACTGAGCACTGAAATCCTTCATTGAGAAATAAGCGATTACCCCGTTGGGAGATGGTTTCAGACCCGACTCTCAAGGTAATCTTGATATTATTCTGCTTTCCCATTATTACATTTTATTAAAAAAAATACTTTAAGTTTTTTTTAATATACCCACAACCCGAAATACATTCTTAAGTGTACCTAAGTCGGGTGTCTTTTCCGGGTTTGATCCAGTTTAATACCAAATATACACTTGCTACTGACTATTTATTTACTCTTCTGTTGGTTATAATTATCTGTACTCATTATTTTGGCATAAAATAGACACGGTTATCATTCATTTGATATTCCGTTAATTCCATTTTGTCTTATATCTCTATTGATTTAAAGACGAAAAGCATGACATACCAAATCACTTTGAAGTCATTACAAAATCATTTGGACCAAGGGCTTCAAATGTTAGCTAGCATCTGATATTAGAAAAAAAAAATTAGAGATTGAAAAATTTTCTCAAGGACAGAACTATCTCCAATAGCCTCTTAAGGACGGTTAAAATCCATTATCCATCCCTCCCCCTGGTTGTGGAATTGTTCATGATTTTCAAACTCAGATTTTTATTTTTACCAACCACAAATAAATAAATAAACAACAACACTTTCACGCTGGAGAAAAAAAAAATATGTGTATAGGATACACCACGTAAGCTATATACTTAACTATTTGGAACTGCTCCTTTGATCCGGGTGCAGAATAAGGGGCGTGAAATTTCAAATCTGATCTTATCATCATTTTCTAGTTTATGCTACTTTTAAAACACAGGACACACAAACGTGTTTCACCAGAAAACATCAAAGATTGATTTTAATTAGAGTTTGTCTTTGATCTACACCATAATGTTCTCATAGTTTACAATTTTTTAGAACATTCCATCCAATGGAAAACCACTGATTATATATCATTGTGTTCAATTAGGCGCAAAAAGGGCTGTTAGTTAGCTTTTTATCTTGTCTCCATACAAACAACATCCATTTTTCTTCTCCCAAAAAGTAATATTCAGAGCTTTAGTGCTTAGTTAATAAGCTGACAAAGGAATTTTGAAGTTCTTCAAGCAGGGTATCTAGACAGGAAGAATGGTAAGTGCTGGTAGCGTATCCTGAAAGGGTAAGCAAGCAATCTTCAAAATTTTTCGTTCGTTTATTCTAAGCAGAACCTGGTCATTATTGATCTTATTGGGAAAAACAAAAGCGAAAGACAAATTAGGATTTAGTTTATTACTTAGAATTATTCAGAAATTTCCATAATCCTTATCAGTTCACTGTCTAGTCAAGTTTCGTACAAGAACAGTGCTGCCTTAGCGTAATTTTCCTCTTTTTATATCATAGCCAGAAATTTAATGATTAACTAAGGCGACGATGTAAAATGCCAAGCCTCCTCTCAGGAAAGTCAAATGAGTTCAGGATTCAATATCATGTGAAGGATGCAAAAATTGAAAGGAGAACTTTGAAGAGTTCTACTTCGTTGTGGTATACACAAACGAATCGGATGTCTAAATAAAGTTTTGGTAAATGGCTAAAGGGTGGTGGGTCCCCTATACGAAGAAAAAAAATACCTCTGGATAGGTGCCAGTCAATCGCCAGCAATGCTGCCTTTTCAAGAGGGTCTCCAATGATAGAACCGTCCTCTAGTAGAGCTAATGCATGACATGATGCAAGTACTTGCTGCGTAGTATAAGGCGCATCAATTACGTCAGTCACTTCTCCGTTCCTATTGAAGAGAATCAAACTGATAGAGCACACTAAATACGGTGAAAAAATAAAAAGAAAAAAAGGACAATATCCAGGATTACCTAGGGAAATCATAAAGCTAAGTGTTTAAACCCAAATAAAACTATTAGTGCTGTCTATATTATTAAATCCTTTTCTACTTTTGCTTTGGTCAGGGCCGCATATAGCTGTTCCAGTTTAACGGGATATGAGCCCCCTTACCCTGAGGCATGTATATAGCCCCCGGCTACTAGGCTATATACAAATGTTCACTGACTTTCACTGACTTTTTCCAATGCCTGTCGCTGGGAAATACGTCCGATAATAATACAAACCAACAAAATTAGCGAATCCTTTTGTATAAATCCTGGGGCCATGCCCAGGGACTAAAGGGTTGAGATGCAGTTAAACTTGGAGCAACTCTTCAAATTCAAAAAATAGATATTTTCTTAATGTAGTAAAGTAAGATTTTTTTTTATTACAGTGTGTAGCGTTCATAAGAGGGCACAAAAATAAGAGGGCATACCGAATTCAATGGCCTCTTCTAGCTGATTTTGTCAAATATCTAGCATTTCTGTGCCAATTGTTCTAATCATATGCACTTTTCTTAGAGCAAAACTAAGATTAGAATTTTTAAATTTTTCGACTAAACGAAGCATATTTCCAATTTCGATTTGGGTACAGTTTTCACTAATATATCATGCAAAAAAAAAGTTCATAAAACTTTCCATCTGAAAAAGACAAGCTTAATAGGTCTCAGCCACAGCACCCATCAAACCCCAGCTGCTTATCATCTCCCCCCTCTTGGCAGTCCTATTTATGCTATAGCCGTCAGAGACGTAATGGAATATGACGTTATCGCCGTCGGTTAGAGGACTTATCTCCTTGCCCACGATTAATCTTGGAGGAAGAGCATTGAGGATTTGGGTTTGAGCCATGATTATTTATCTAGTTCTTATAAAAAACTACCTGCAGACAGCAAACAACTGGTGATCTTTAATTATTCTTTAAATCGAATGCTGTGTTACGACATCCCCTATCAGCCCTTGACTGCTAACATAGTATGGCTGCTTTTCTCTCAAACCTTCTCCACTATCTTTTATTCACTCAACTTTCGGAGTGCTCCCTTTTTATTCTCGTTTCTATTATTTTTGCATTATATATTCTCTTTCTTTTCTGATAAAGGTAAGCATTCCTGATTGGGTCGTGCATTGAAAATACAGTTTCGAATTCAAAAGCTCCTTAAAGCATAAAGGTGTTAATGATATTTTGTTAACTAACTTTTTAGTGAAATAAGCATTTATCAATGTATTGTCCTGATATGATATGTTGTCACATGATATATTAATGATAAATTAAAATTTAATGACAATCTTAAAATACTGTTTAATTTTAATACTAAATCCAATTTGAATTATTTTCGCGTACATATTTCTTTTTTAATTTCTTTAAGTTCGTTCCTTTTTTGGGAAAAATTCAAAATCCTAGACTAATAAAAAAGTCATAACCGTATACAAAATGTTTCTCGCACAGCTTTGCACGTCATTTTTAAAATGTAGTCAAATTTATTTCTAGAAGCCAAAATAAGGCCTATTATTATTAAAAGAGCGTTATTTCAATTCTTTCTTTACTTTCTATGTTTATTACCGAACAATTTTAACTTTAGTTAACTACAGTGGAACAGGCACTTTTCTTGTTTTATTAAGGAATGACAAGGAATGAGTCCTTCCCTGTCAAACCAAGTTAGGGAATGATAAGAACTTGCAATAGCAGAAAGTTTTTATCAATCCTTAAGTTGGTTAGACAGGGAAGAAATCATTTCGTAGTCAAATAAGAAAAACTTGCCAATTCATTTTTCATTGATTAAAGTTACCATCAGTCCTTAAGGGGGTGATTAAGTGAACTGATGGAACTCGAAAATCCCATGTTAAATTGAAAATTTATATTTAAAAAGTACTCAAGTATTCATTGGCGGAAGATGCCGCTTTTAATATCAGGCCATAGCTTCTTGAAGATGCTACAAAATGTTTGAAAGGATTTTGTTCTATTTCCTCTAATTGCTTAGAAATCTTAGAAAATGTCTAGGGATTTTTCACAAGTGCACTCTATGAAGGATATTGCTTTTGGAACAAAATTGGTACTATCATGTGCAGAAGACAATAACCTATAAGATGATTGGAACCATTTTTTGATGTATTTTCCTGTTTTCTAACAGTCCCCTAGAATATTTTCAGCTACCTGAAATTTTTACAAGTCGGTTGCCATAAAGAATCGTTTCAGATCGCCGATAATAACCCCTAGAGACGAAAATGACAAGCTGGAATAATCAGCTGCTTGTTAATAGTGTGAAATTTTCATAAATTATTTCAATGCAATGAAGAAACATAGAAATGAGAAATAGTCAGGAGCCTTCAGGAAAGTTATGCACACAAAGCCGAAATCATGGGGAAAATTAAATCAAAGCGAGGTATGGAACTGCGAAACTGCGAGAAATTTGGGGATAGGCTAGTGGATAAAGAACCGAAAAGAGTCTAAAGCGGACTATTGCATGGAAGTTGGAAAGAATGGACTGGTCAACCCCAAACGAGGCCACGACTACTTTTACCAAGTACAATCAGTCAGCTTGAATGTGCTCAGCTATATACTTGCTTTTTCATGATTTTTACCCAGAAAGACTTCTACATTGAAAAGATAGACCGCAATCCAGGCTTTTGGACCGAAAAGATTTTTCCCAAGCTGAAAGGATTCTTCATTGATGCATTGATCCCAAAGTTCCACAGGGGGTTCCAATACAAGAGCCGTACTTATAAGATTAATCGTCTAGTACCGGTAACAGGAAAATTCATTTTCCTTACATTCTATCCTTCTTTGTAGTTACATACTTAATTGTATTGTCATTTGAAATAAAATACCTTTGTTTATATTGCTTGTCCTCCAACTTTATCAAACAGTTCGTAGTAACGAACTGTAGTAAAGAGCGACCCGGCTCAATAGTAACCGAAACTCTAAAAAATGGAATTTTGGTACCAATAGCTACATCAAAAGAATCGCATTTTAATGCTGATTTTAAATATATTAAATAAAAAAACAAGTTTTTTCAACTGAAAGTAAGGAGCGACATTAAAACTTAAAACGAACAGAAATTACTTCGTATATAAAAGGAGCTGCTTCTTCATCAACGCCCCGCTCTTTACGCTAAAGTTTGACTCTTTCTCCCAACTCTTCTTTTTAAAACAGTAAAAAACTTTAGCGTAAAGAGCGGGGCGTTGATGAGGAAGCAGCCCCTTTTATATACGAAGTAATTTGTGTCCGTTTTAAGTTTTAATGTCGCTCCTTACTTTCAGTTGAAAAAACTTGTTTTTTTATTTAATTTCTGAATGTTTTTGAATAAATGCATGTTTTGATTTTGGCTCTCCGCAGAGTAATAATTGAAACAAAATTTGAATTTTTTTTTTTTTTTTTTTTGCTGAATGGCTTACTCATAATTTTGATCGAAAGATTTTGGGAAAAAAGAGCGGGGGAGGAAGCCTAGTTGCCCTCCAATTTTTTGGTTAATAAAAAAAGGCAACTAGAAATTTAATTTATTACGAATGGTTTTATAAGTAAAAGATATACGTAACTTATAAACTAGCTTACGTGAAGAATTTTTTATTCTCATATTTTTATTACACATATGAGAGGGTTCACCCCGTCGTCAGTACCTCTCTCTTTACACTAAATCTTAAATTTTGGCCCAATTAATTAAGAATGACCCCTGAATCACAAAAGCCGTAGAATAAATAGTTGACATTACTAAAAATACTTTAGCGTAAAGAGCGAGGTATTAGGAGGAGGTGAGCCCCTCATATGGGTAATAATTTCTGTTCGTTTTAAGTTTTGATGCTGCTCCTTACTTCCAGCTGAAAAAAAACTTTTTCATATATATTTTTTCATTTTTTTTTTTAATAATGTTAGTAAATCCTGCGCTCCCTTCATGGAAATTTTCTTCCCCCATGACCAAGTCCTCGATGGAAAGTTCCCCCAGTATATCCCCCTCTTTTCGACCCCTCTCCCCGACCAAAAAATTCTCCTGAAAACACCTGTACACTTCCCAATAACCATTACTATATGTAAGAACTGGTCAAAGTTTTTAACTTGTAACCCCTCCCACGGAGACTATGGAGGAGTAAGTCGTCTCCAAAGACATAGTTATAAGGTTTTTCAACTACGTTGAATAAAATGGCTATCTCAGAATTTTGATCCGTTGACTTTGGGAAAATAATTAGCGTGGGAGGGGGCCTAGGTGCCCTCCAATTTTTTTCGTCGCTTAAAAGGGCACTAGAACTTTTTATTTCCGTTTGAATGAGCCCTCTCGCAACATTCTAGGACAATTTGGTGGATACGATCACCCCTGGAAAAAAAAACAAAACAAAAAAAACAAATAAACACGCATCCGTGATCTGCCTAAAAGTCATAGAACACTACTGTAGAAATTTCAAGCTCCTATCTGCAAAATGTGGAATTTTGTATTTTTTGTCAGAAGGCAGATCACAGATGCGTGTTTATTTGTTTTTTTTTTTCAGGGGTGATCGTATCAACCCAGTGGCCCTAGAATGCTGCAAAAGGGCTCATTCTAACGGAAATGAAAAGTTCTAGTGCCTTTTTTAAGTGACCAAAATCTCGGAGGGCACCTAGGCCCCCGTCCCACGCTAATTATTTTTCCAAAGTAACCGGATCAAAATTCTGAGATAGCCATTTTATTCAGCGTAGTCGGAAATCCTTATAACTAAATCCTTATCAGTGTACAGACGTCTTCAGGGGCGTTTTCATTTGGTCTGGGGCAGGGTTGAGAAGAGAGGGATATGCTGGGGAAACTTTTCATGGAGGAAGAAAATTTCCATGAAGGGAGCGCAGGATTTCCTACTATTATTAAAAAAAAACAATGAAAAAATAAATATGACAAAGTTTTTTCAACTGAAAGTGAGGAGCAGCATTAAAACTTAAAACGAACAGAAATTATTACGCATATGAGGGGCTCACCTCCTCCTAATACCTCGCTCTCTACGCAAAAGTATTTTTAGAATTTCAACTATTTATTCTACGGCTTTTGTAATTCAGGGGTCATTCTTAAGAAATCGGGACAAAATTTAAGCTCTAGTGTGAAGAGGGAGGTACTGTTGAGGGGGTGAGCCCCCCTCATATATGTAATAAAAATGTGAGAATACAGAAGTTCCTTACGTAAGCTAATTTGTAAGTTACGTATGTCTTTAACTAGTAAAATTTATTTTTACTAATAATTTTACTAATAAAAAAATTCGTAAGAAATTAAAAGTTCTAGTTGCCTTTTCAGGTAACCAAATAATCGAAGAGCAACTATACCTCCTTCCTCGCTCCTATTTTTTTCTCAAAATCGTTTGGTCAAAACTATGAGAAACCCATTTAGCCAAAAAAATATATACCCAAATTTCGTTTTAATTATTCATCTGTGGAGAGCATAAATCAAAACATGCATTGATTAAAAAACGTTAAGAAATTAAATTAAATAAAAACAAGTGTTTTGAACTGAAAGTAAGGAGTGACATTAAAACATAAAACGAACAGAAATTACTTCATATATGAAAGCGGCTGTCTCCTCATCAATGCCCCGGTCTTCACGCTAAAGTCTGACTCTTCCTCTTAACTCTATTTTTTAAAACAGTAAAAAACTTCAGCGTAAAGAGCGGGGCGTTCATGAGGAAGCAGTCCCTTTCATATACGAAGTAATTTCTGTTCGTCTTAAGTTTTAATGTCACTCCTTACTTTCAGTTTTTTTTTTTTTTTTATTTAATTTGTAAGAAAACTTTGGTTTTCTAAGAATCCTCGAAGAAAGCTTTCAACTAAGTTCGCTGTTTAGTTTCGAATTAATGAAATGAGGTATTTTAAATAGCCTATCCCTAGGAAATAAAGTGGAAAAAACAATAAATTTTAAAATGCATTCTATGCATGCCGTCACAGTTGCATATACATGGGCATTTTGTACTTGAGAATGATAGTGCTCTTTTGCTCATTTTCTAATCTCCCTTGGTCGGTAACCAAGCTTTGCAAGACACTGTCAAATATATTATTATTTCTCGGCTGAAGCATCTCACCAAAGGAAGCTGTCAATCAAAACCTTTGACAAGACTTGATAATTGGTGCTATTTGAAGTTTTGACAATCGACGATCTCTAGAGAATTAAAAGACAGAAGGGTAACCTTACTTCAATTCTGAAGCTCGATGTTTTCAAGTTCACTTAATCACGGCCTTAATAAAACGTATTTAGTGAGGAATGAACTGGAATAAGGCTTTCTTAACAAAACAGACCTTTAGTTAAAGAGCCTGGTTTCGAGTAACACACAGCACATAAATTGCTCAAATATTAACAAAATAGGGCATTAATTAAATTCAAACTTCTCTATCACATGAAATAGCTTTTCAAATTCTTCATCTTTATTCTAAAGCAAAATAACAAAGAAAGCGATAGCAAAAAATGAATATAAAACTAGCTACATGACTCATTTGCCCCGTTAATTTTTCGCTAGAAATTAGTTTCCAACGTCAAATAAGTTAGTGCCATTAAACAAGCTAGCAACGGAAGTTACAGCTATAAGTAAAACAACGTTCCGAACATAGGATGTTTGCGCTTAAAACTTGTCTTTGGTCCTTTACACTAGCATTTTTAAACTGTTTTGTTTTTTAAGCAGTCTAAAATCCACCCCCCCTCCAATAAAAAAAGAAACAGCAACAAATTTGTTGAGTAAAACCGTAGGTGATGAAAAACTTTGGTCATTACTGAATACAGCTTAACCCTTTTACTGCTCCGTACATATATATATTTGCTAAAACAATTGATGTCCCCCACACTCCGAACGAGTATTTTCGCGGCTTGTTTTTATATAGTTTACTGTTTAATACGACTATTTTCGCCTTGTATTATTTACATTTAAATATCTGTGAACGTGTTCCAGACTGTAAAGTCAACACTGTGTAATAGATTCAGTACTTATATATTTCTACCGTTTACTACTCTATATGATTAATTTCGCCTGGTAGTATTTACGTCTGCAGAGTTAAAACTGCACATGCAACAAATTGAAATGAATTTTCTTTGCATTTGAGGAATATATTCTTCATTTCACTCCCTTAGCAGATATTCTTATCTAAAAATTAAAAATATGATTGCTAACTGCTAAACACGAACAAACTCGCCTCATCTAAATTCGTCAAACTGCTCTACATGTATAAATACACAAGACTGAAATTATTGAGCAAAGAAGGCACGAAATCTGAAAAAACGTGGCGCACTCAAAGGGTTGAAAGGGTTAGTAAAGTCAAAAAGCCATCTTAAATAAGCAAAGAATGGCTGCTAAGGTTTTCAATTTCGGTCAATTAGAATCATTCAATAGATACATATAAAATACATAGGCCGAAATAGAAAATAGACTTACGGTACCAAACCAGCAATCCCTTGAACTACCAAAGCATCCGTGGTCAGTGTTCCAGTTTTATCGAAAGCACATATATCAATTTTACCCGCAAAAGGAATCCTGAATGGCTCTGTGCACCACACCACTAAAACCAAAAGAAATCATTAAGAATGCTAATAAAGCAAAATAGACATGCAGGATTTTACCTCTGTTTGATTATAAATATTGAAGAGCTGAGCTTTAAAGTGATCCAAATAACTTTGCATTACAAGTCTTGTGACACATAGTATGAAACTTTAAGAATTTTCCAAATAGACTCATGACTTTTTATAAACTTGTTTATAGGCTTGTATAATCCTTTGATTCAGAATGAAGGGAATGAATTAGTTTTGCCACGAGACTCTCGAGTCCATAAATAAAGAATATACTTATAAGATGAATGAGTCCATACTTTTGAATGAGTCCATTCAGGACTCAGGTTATTAAGAAAGATGGGTTCTATTATTGGGTTGGGCCCCGACAAAGGTTGACGATCTTGCGCGTAGAGCTTAAGCCTGGTAAGTGTTGTAAGGCACCCACTCCAGATTCTTTCGAGAGATACCACCACCTTAGACGATATCGTTAGCTGTTCTGCATGTTTTCAATCAATGCTATTTTGGAGCCAACGAGGATTACTGTAAATAAAGGAAGGTCTCAGAAATTATGAAAAACAATAATAGTTATAACTAGAATTGGAACTTGTTGCCAACAATATAGCGGAAACAAAATTTTTGTGCTGCGACTAGGGCTGGATACCCATACAGCTCAGATGTCAATTCAATTTGAACTAAGTTTTAACGTCACTCTTTACTTTTATTTCAAGATAAGAAAATGCTGCCTATACAAAACCACAGTATGAAGGATTTCAATTGGAGGGCATCTACATCAGCATTAATAATAATAATAATAAACTATCATAGAATGCTGGTATAGCAAAACTGATAGACATATAGAATTTTCCATCCTAAAGCTCTAAAGTCCTATTTATTCGAAGTATATGCCGATACAGAAAGGTAGGGACTTTCCTCGGAAGTCCCTTTTACTCATCAATCTGTATCCACACAGAAAGACATCCACACAGAAAGACATCCACACAGTTTGTTACCGTATGTTATTGAACTACTCATTAGTTGATCATGCCCTTTTTTCCTGGTTAAGCTGCCTTTTAAAACAATGAAATCTTTTTCGTTTTAAGTTATGTTTCACTTCTTACCCTTTTTATTCGCACAATTTAAATTAAAAAAAACTTCCTTTAAACTTGTATTTTGTTTTTTCTCTCACCTTTCTTCTTTCCCATACTTAGTTATTGGTTTTGACCAGTTATTTATTGTATCAATTTGACTGCTTTTCAATATTTTCGGATAATTTTTTGCTATGAATGCCTACTTTTTAGCCTAGATATTAATATTTTCCCCCTTCGTCTCTTATCACTTTTTTTTCAGTTTCAGTATTATAACTTACTATTTTATTTCTGATGTAAAATGTAAGCCCATAAATATTATCTCCTATCTTATTCTATGGGCTTAGTATTGAGGCGAACCAAGTCATCCTTTTGTCACTAGACTCTGTAAGTCCAAATAAAAAAGATGCTTATATAGCTAGCCATTTTAGGATCAAAACTGATTAAAAAACTGGGAAGCGGTATTAGGATTGGCCCTGGTCAACTGTCTAGGGTTAATGAATTTACGTGCAGAGCTTGAGCATGGTAAGTAACGCATGGTATCAGCTAATGTACGCAAACAGGACCGCGGAGGGTGGAGAGGAATGTCCCCTAGGAGAGGGTAAGGGGAGAAGGAGGACAATGAAAAATATCACTTTAAGCTTCGGTGACTGTATAATAGTTCTCCTTTATCCTCGAGTTTTTTTTTTTTTTTAGGGATTGAACTCACAAAGAGCATTCCACTTTCTAGTCTAAAACTATTCACTACAATCACAACTATTCTTTATCATTCGACATAAGACTAAATCTTTTTTATTTTAATGTATACCACGTTTAAAGTGCTTTAATTTGTTACCATTACACCTATTCATTGTAAAACTAATTAAATTAATGGCAGCCATAATTCATCGTTTCTTATTAACATCCATTCCTTCTTATTGTCGTGTTGACTGCCTATCAAAATAAAGCAAGATTTGAAAATTCTTGAATGAAAATTATTTAATGAAGGTACTCTAGATGGGAGTGTCCTTTTAAGCTACTAAAGAACACTACTTCAGTGAAAACGAAGTTAATGGTAAATGAATGATTTATTTTCGAAGGGTTTAATTACGAAAAAGTTACACAAAATACAAGCTGAGGAGTTTCTTTTTATTGTTTAATTTCAATTACTTTAACTATTAGAAACTTTTCGATTGTTGGATACATTAGAGAAAGAAAAACCCGTCCCACCCACCAAAAATAAGTAGAAAACTACCAAAATATAATTCTATTTAGGCCTCTGCTTATCGTAATACGGCGTTGACTGCCTTCATTTTGTTTTTTGGCAGTTGTTTTGTGAAATAAAAAATCCTTTGATTGGTAGGTGGAGGGAATTCTGATAAATATTGGACGGTAATGTCTTTAGTTGTATTTTTCTTAGTCTTTCGCTACCCCACTCTCTTGCCATTACTCTTATTAGTTGTAGCGAAACCCATTTTATGCAGTAAATAATGGACACAACAAAAAACGAGAACAAAAATGAAAAAGAGAGAAAAAAAAAGAAAAAGAGAGAAAAGAGAAAACCAAAATCTTCCGCAAAAATTGTTCAACTATTATAGTAAACGATAAAGCTGTTCACTTCGTTTAATGAGATTTAATTCAGTTTTTTTTTCGTAGAAATGTTTGTGAAAAAATATTGCAGTTGATTCAGATAATTGCTAATTAAATGACGGCTAATTAATTACGTATTTAGTTCTGTCGTTTTCAAAGCATACCCTAAAAACAGAAAACTGTACATCTAGTATATTAATCGGTGACATTATTAAACTTTGGTCGTCTCCAGTCTGTCTCATTGAAGCAACAGCCTTGTATTTACAGTTAATACTTACCAAGAATATGTTTCAGTGTCAGTATTTGTAGGATTAACGCATTAGTTGTATGCTTACCGTACTATTTCTGGTGCATAACCACATAAAACACCAACACGAACCAGGGCAAATCAGGGCACTCTCCCTCTTTGAAAAACTTCCTGGCAGTGTCTATGAGCTGGCTCCATATTTTTCGGTGAATTAAAACCCCTTTAAAAGAGGGCTATATGCCGCTTTCAACTGTTTCGTATTTTGTCAAGCACGGTTATTTCTGAAGGCAAATGGTTCAACGAATCCTCGTATGAAAGATCAATACAATATTTCAGCTGCTACTACCAATAATAACGGTTATAATTGGAGGTTTTCAATTAGACGCAGATAAAACTTTAGTGCTATGACAAGGATTGTCATAGCACTATGACACCCTTCTACTGTGACATAGCACTATGACATCATAACACTATGACATCATAGCACTATGACACCCTTCTATTGTATCGACCCTTCTAGTAATTCTAATTCGTCTATTGTCTTATCATCGCTCTTTACTTTTGTAGAAACTAGTTGTGTATGTACTATTATATCTTATAAAGCAATATTTCCTCTATTAAGTTCACATAATAAGCGTTTTGATTGGAGGGTTTTAACTCTTCAAGATTAAAATTGAGAGCTCAAGCTTGGCTAGTTGTATAGTTCTTAATACGGATTTGATATTTAAGTTTAAAGCTTTTAATTCTTGTTCTGTTGCATCAAACCCATTTCCTCAAATTGCCAAATTGAACTTTTTTTTCCTTATTCCAAATTCGCTTATCTGTGCTAAGGGGATGGCCTCTAAATCTTAATTTGACTGAGAAGGTCAACAACAACTTTTGAATTACCTAATAACATTATGCTCCTCCTTTACCTTAGCCTTTCAAACAGGATCAATTATGAATGGAGGGTGTAATTCAACTTACTTAATTTCGCCAGTGCAGCAAGAGACGAGTTCACAGCTAAAGATAGTTCAATCGGTAGCTCAGGAGGCACAACTGAAGTAAGGATAAGAGTGCATTCTAAAAATAATTTGTATCTATTTCGCTCTGGATTTCTTGATCCTAAAAAAAGAAAAACGATCATTTGTAATTTATAATAAGTTTAATTGATGACATCGCTTATTTGATAAAGTTTCTAAAAGCCAAACGAGCCTTGTCAATAAAAAAATAACAATGCAAAGCAACAAACGCAACTCCAATAGCACTACATTGAATTAAAAATAAGACAGATTGTAAAATGTATTCACTTGTGAGTATGACGAAGGAAATAATGCACTAAAGAACTAAGAAATGGTCTAACGGTAGTAGAATTTCGTTTTGGCTGCCGAACTTCGCGTCGACTTACGGAAATTGTCTTTATTTTGATAGTGAATCTAATTGCTTCTGTTTTGAACCCGAGCTGACAAAATTGCTTTTACAACCAGTAAGATTGTGTTCAAATCATTTTAAGATTAGCCACCTATAATTTTAAAGTACCAAAGACATCAAAAACAAAGATATTTTTCGCCTGGACCAATATAAAGTTTATTCAAATCTTGAAACCACAGTTTTCTAAAATTTCTCTCGCGGTTTTTTCGAAATCATGAAGTTATTAGGCCAGTATCACGTTTTGTCAGTATTGTAGGTTGAACCGGAAAAACAAATGAGCAAAATTAATTAGCTAAATTTGAAAACATTTTTGTCTGTAAAAATTATAACATTAAAATCTGCTGATTCCAAAGGCAACTATGCCTTCAAAGGAAAGCTACGTAATCTTAAAGTGTTTGCTGCTATAAATTTCAAGTTTTTTTTTTAACTGATATTTAACCCACGTTTCTTTTGTTTCAAGTAACCAAACTACATAATTGCACATGGAGATCTTTGTCTAGAAATTGAACTTTTTTTTATTAATTCAGTACTTTAGCGTAAATTTCCACTTAATCTATCCCAACCATTAGATTTCATTTTCACTGCCCTTGGCTCTTGAAAGGAAACTGGGAACCATATTCGTTCAGCTATTTTTCATCATCATTTTCTTCTTGACCCTGCAGCACGACCAAGCGTTTTCGGCCGCACATGACATCAGGAACTTAGACGTTACGTCGAATTATTGTTCACATTGGTTCACTTTCTTTGATAGTAAATCAAAGAAAACATGGGCTTATTCTTGGTTATCAACAAGAATGGTCGCATCAATGTCTATCAAGCTCGTCTCGTATCATAGGCAGCGCAATAGCGCTGCCTAACTAAAGAGCAAAGTGGGTACAATGTATTACTTATCCTTTTTTTCTGACCAAGGCATCCCGCATAGAAGGAGTTGTCGTAGAAAATTCGAATGAGCTCATTCGGTCAGAAATAGAAAGCTCTAGTGCTCTTGTTAAGAGTCAAAAGTGATCGGAGGGTAACAAGACCCCCCCCACTCATCATTTCCCCAATCATAACCAATCAAAATTTTGAGATAGCTCTTTTGTTCAACATAGTTGATAGGTCCAGTAACTATGTCTTTGGTGATGTCAACCCCACCCCCCACAGCCTTCTAGGCAAGGCCTATAAGTACTGCTAGTTGCCTATTATTACCATGTAAGGTTTTTATGGAAGGGATGGTAGTCTAAACTTTGGAGGGAGCTCACTCGATTAAAAATCGGAACTCCCAGTTCCCTTTTTAAGGGTCAAAAGTTGCGACAGTCATTTTTTTATAAATAGTCCGAAGGTCATATCAAAAGACCTCCGGGATTGTCACAACCCATAAGAGCCTGGAGGCAAAGATTGTTAGCTACACCCAGGGGCATTTAATGTTTTTATGACATGGTTGGTCGTACAAACTTCAGAGAGGGCTCAAGTTCTAGTGCCTTTTTTAAGAGTCAAAAGTGACCAGAGGGCAACTAGCCCCCCCCCATGCCCTCTTTGCCTCAGATGCATCCGATAAAATTTTTGAGATAACCATTTTGTTTATGATAGTACAAAGGTCAAATAACTATGCCTCCTGGATTGACAAAACACCACAGCCCCCAGGGAAAGGGCTGTAAGTTATGCAAGTTGCGCACTGTTAAAATATAAGTTCTTTATGGAACAGGTGGTCGTATAATCTTTGGAAGAGGCTCATTCGATTTCAAATCGAAAGTTCTAGCTCCTTTTTTAAGAGTCAAAGTGATCGAAGGGCAAACACCCCCGTTCTTTTCCCTCAAATGCTTTCGGTCAAAATTTTGAGAGAGCCATTTCGTTCAAAATAGTCTAAAGATCAAATGACAATGATTCCGAGTTTGATCATTCCCCCAGCCCTCAAGGCAAGGGCTATAAATTGTGCTTACTGCCCATTGTTAATATATAACATTTTTATAGAAAGGGTAGTCGTGCAAATTTTGGAGGGGGCTCATTCGATTGGAAATCGAGGGTTCTAGTGCCCTTTTTAAGAGTCAAAAGTGATCGAAGAGTGGCCAGCCCCTCCCCTCGCATGGCCTTTTTTCTCCGATGCATGCGATCAAAATTTTGAGATAGCAGTTTTGCTCAAAATGCTCCGAAAGTCGAATAACTATAATTCAGGGGTTGCAACTTCCCCCAGCCCCTGGGGCAAGGGCTGTAATTTATACAAGTTGCCCACTGTTAACATGTTGGACGGATTTGTTGAGGGTTCGGTTGTATGAATTTTGGAGGAGGCTCATTCGACTGGAACCCCGTTAACACCCTCTGCTCTGGATGCTTGTTTTGGATATTTTGTTCGAGGGAGGTTACAAAAAAAAACTTTACAAAACGCATCAAAATTTGTGTATTTGCATTTTGCAGCTTTTTTACGAGAAGAATTTGACCTTTGAGCGATGGTGGGAGGAGGCTGGGGGTGAGATGAAGCCCGGTAAACCCTTCACTCGGGACGGGGCCTTGAGTTTTATTTGACAAAACGAATGACACTCGCGATACAATTGGGCTGCAAGGAGGACGACTTCCCAACTCATATATCTAGTAATTACTGTTCGTTTTGAATCTGACAAGTTAGTTTTATTTTTAAGTACTATAAGTTCATTAATGGTTTCGCTTTTTATTTTGTTTCTGTTTTATCGGTTTCTTTCAACTTTAATATTTGTTTTCTAAACTATAATTGTGGTACAAGCGGGACGACGTCCTAGTTTATATATCTAGTAATTTCTGTTCGTTTAAGTTTGAGTGGAATGTCAGTTTTAATTTTGGTCATCATAAGGTAACTCTTGACTTCATTGTTATTAAGTCTAAAATCTGTTTCTTTTAACTTTTAGTTCATTGTTCATTATAATTTTAGGTTTTTTTTGCTCTGCTCAGCACATAGTTTCACTCTTCACTCTTATTAAAAAAAACCTCTTTTTTTTAAATTTAATATTGGTAGAGATCAGCACATCTTTCTTTCCGGTAGCTTTCTGAAACCGAACTTTGGGTTAAAAATGAGGCATTTTCTATTGACTAACCAGCTTCTTAAAACAAGATTGAGAACTGTATTGCAGCCTCTAAAACTATAAATTTATAAACCTGAATCCCAACTGAGCAAAATAAAAAATCCACTTTTGAGCGTAGTAGCAGAATCCACAATCTAGATTATGAACTTAAAGTTCTGATTGTCAGTGGAACTGAAATTTCATAATTTGATTACCAGCCGAATTACAAATTTGCCATGCAGATTACAATTTTTGTATTCGATTTCTTAGTGGAAAAGACCTGTAGTTTCTAGAGAGGTATGTAACTCGGCAAAGTCTATAAGTCTCTATTGGGCCTACTGAGCCTGCATCAGTCGTGATACTCCAACCCATAAAAACTTCTGCCAAGTTTGAACCGATCATCTACAAAGAAAAAAGACACAAATATATACATATGCACTGTAAAGAATCCTACATAGATAATGATCAAACCTTCGATCCAGAGGTAAGCGGCGGCTGCAATGGCAAAAATCAACAAGAACAGGATAAACAGGAACGTTTCTAGATTATTAGCAGTAACTCGTTTGACCCCAAAGAGGATAGTTCTTAAAAGCTTTCCTTGGGAGGTATCGAATCCAGTGCGTAGAACAAAAGCTAAGCAGCCATTTTCATGGCCTGAAAAAAAATATAAATAAAAAAATATATATATATAAGCACTGACAATTTGCTAGTAATCAGTTGACCAGACAAACTATCATCGGTGACAAATGTAGAAAAAATATGACAAGTATTTAGAAATTCAGAAATTACCCTAATTATGTGTTATTTTTTCTTCAAATCTTTTGAAGATTAAATTTGTAAATTCAAATGAAACTTCTAAACGAAAAAAACAAGAAGATAGGGCCTTTGAACTTAACGCAAAATAATGATTATTTGTTTAGGAAATTTTTCATGCTCCAACATATTTATGGTGAACTAAACATCCTTCAACTTTCAATCATCCTTAGATTTTTCAAAACGAGCATGGACGTTTTTTTGTTAAATGCCAAAATTCTACCAAATATCACAGAATCATTTTTACAAATAAATTCTTTAAGAATTTGACTGTATTTTTTGATAAAAATTTAATATATTTTGCTCAATATTATATAATAACAGGTCGACCATTATTTTCATTTATCTTCTAGTATTTCATGTTGTGATCATTGTGATCATTAATGATCACATTGGATTTATTTTCTAAGCTTATGAGTCACAGTTTCTATCTTTGTCAAATATTTAATGTTAATGTTTATTTTTTTATTATTTAAACAATCACGTCTAAACATTACTTTTACAATCACACTATTAAAAATACGTTTTGTTACGTCTAGTATTTTGAGTCTCATACAACACAAACTTGAACACAGAAACTGGTGCGCTCTAAAGAAAATGAAATTACATTTACAAGTTTGTCTAAGAAACTTACATAAATATTCCTAAATAATTTGGACAAAATAATACGGGCGACCATAAGATTAAGAATCCATTTTCAAAAAGCTTAAATACCTTGGTATGAAACTCGTATTTTAGACGTTGAGTAAAGAAACGAAGTTAAAGTTTGTTCCTCATTGTAATTATACAAATTAGCACCTAACAACATCTACAGCCAGTTTATATTAGAAAGATCAATACAGAGGTTATTTCATCACTTGAAGTGCAAGAAGTATCGAAATCTATCCATGAGTCACGTTTGGCTCCTTAAAAGAAGGTTGCGCTGCAGCCATGAAACTTCATTCCAGGACAAGCTTGACGGGATCGGTAACAACATCCTATCCCTGTAGATCCATTATTGAAAAAGTGGCTGTATCATTAGATACAACTAATAAAACCAATGTTCTTATTTATCATGATCGAATCCCTAAATTCGAGAGCTCACCGTCTATACCAAAAGCAGCCGTTGCTAAGCCAACTCCTAAATTGAATGAAGCGACTATAGATCATGGTTGCGGTATCCACCGGAACCTAGTAAAGAACGAACTCTAATCTGTAGTAGCCAAAAATCAAACAAAGTATTTTGAAAAAATAGCATCAAGCGAGAAAGAATCGCCATTTGGAGCAAATCCAGGAGTGGTAATTATTAAGTCTCAATATAGAATGTCACTGTGTTTTATTTTCCTGTAACTTCCAGTTTGCTCAAATAAATACATTTTGAGCTGATTTATAAAAAAAAAAATCTCATTTGATCTATAAAAAGTAAAAATAAAATTGGATTTCCTGAATAAATGCAACCTGGTTTGTTTTCGGCGCGGATTTCCTTGGCTCTAAAAGTTTAATTCAGATGACTCCGAGGGCTAAAATTTTAAACAGATCTTGATAATAAAAAAAAAGACCAAATGAGTCAATACAACCAGATTCTTCTTCCAAGATTTATTGTCCCTGATAAGCTAACCTAGGTCCCCCAAAGTAAAAACTTGAAACATACTCGACGATCTCGTCCAATACGACCTAAAAATTTCAATGGGGTTCCTTATGCCATTAATTCATGCCTTTAGAGCTAATCAAGATATTGAAGTTGCAAATACACCCTTATAAAATTCTGGATGCGAATATTAAATTTTTAGTTCAGGAACGGCCCTAAGCCGTTCCTGAGATGCTAAAGACACAGCATTTTTACAAATTGGATGCACAGACTGTCTTCTGATTTAGCTCAACGCCCCCCTCAACATTCTAAGAAAAGTTCCAACTAATACCATTAATCGTTTCCTAGAACATTAGCTTTTGTTTTGCACTTTTGACCACTTGACAGACACATATACTGACACACCCACAGCTGGTCCTGACACATTATGGATACACCCTTTCAACAACTTGGATACACATATTGTGTTTTGGTTTAATTCGACATCTCCTGAAAGTTTCAAGCAAGCACCCATAGCAGTTTCTAAAAAATTGCAGCTACATCCTTTTGACAATCTGGATGCACATAGAGTCTTTTGATTTAGCTCAACATCCTACAAGTTTCAACTTAATACCATTAACAGTTCTTGGGATGATACAGATAAAACCTTGTGGTAAACTAGATTTACTTGAATGACTGGCTTTAGTGTCAGTCCAAAAGTATAAATGAGGGAGTCGATCTCACCTAAGGTCTTGGAGGAGGCCTATGACCGGTTCCGAGTCGGGACAAGGGAATGTCTAGCAAAGCAGAAAACTGTTTCGACAGAAAGTTCATAACAAATACTTGAAGTCAAATAGTGATGGGAAACAGAGAAAGAAAAGCTAATGAAAAAATTGGAGACTGCATGCGACTTCTACGAAGATCCCAAGAAAAATCCAAGTAAATGTAGAAACTTTTAAAGTGAACTGACGCAGATTCTGATTGCCTTCTAGTCATAGATTTCTGATTATTATTTTGCAAAAAAAAAGCTGAAAAAGAGCAAACCCCAAAATGATTTTTGTTCATCACTGCTGTGTCTCAACATGAATCTCCTCTATTTGCCCTAGGATGAATAATCAAGTCAAAACAAACAGTAATTACCACAAAAAAAAAAACTAGGAATACTACCCTTTCAGTCCTCCAAGGCTACGGTATCATTTTCCTTTTCTTAAAACTATTTTTATTCTAAATAGTGTTCAAAAAAAAGAAAATCACAATGCTAGTCATTTGCATAAAGAGCTACTACAAATAGTGTCCTTTTGTTTAGTGAAAACGATACGTATTTTCCACAGCATGTTTTCTATTTGCCAGGCAATATATAGAAAGTCATGACACTAATCATGATTTTTGACCGAAAAAAAAAACAATTCTTATAACGAATTTATTTGCGACTTGCAATTTCATTTTATTATTTTCAAAGGACACTGATTTGTCACAGCCTTTCTTTTGATTCCATTTTATTGCAAAGCACAAGAAATAATTTTAATTCTCAATGTAATAATGAAAAACATCTGCGTCAAATCAGTTTTGTCAGTAAAATGCTTTAGCCTTTAGAATGTTTGATAGGTGACGACTCTACTCTTATGTGTGATAATTTTGAGAGTAAAGAGTCACGTTAAAACTTAAAGCGAGCAGAAACTATTCTGTTTAGGAATTATTCAAAATATTATACATAGAAATTATACAATATATAATAGATACAAAAAACATAAAGTTATACAATAGAATATAAAGTCTCATGTACAGCCTTTAAGAAAATGCCTTATCTTTTATCAATGCTTCAATGAACACTACAAAAGAAACGCAAAGCGGATTTTTTTTTTTTTATCGTTTTACTATAAACTTTGGAAAAAAATAGGATTCATTTAGTTACACTCACTTGACAGGAAACATTTTTGACTGGTCGAGCTTTTGCACAGTACCTGATGACTTGGGATGACTGGGATAAAAGTACCCTTAACATACAGAGTAAATAATGCTGACTAGAAGTTTCAAGTTAACTTTCACCTGAAAGACAATTTTATGAATTTATACCTTTAAATTGGGATGTTTTAGAGCCTTGAGTATGCTGGACAATCTTAGTTCCGCCAAACAGTACATGGAGTTTCCCATCAGCTTCAATGTCAACTATTTTGTCCGGATCATATTCCCCAGTTTCTAGGGATTCTTTCATCTGAGGAACGGACTCACCTATAGAAGTGGAATTGCGTAAGATTGTTGTAAAGACCGGGATTCTAAGAAAAAGATGTTTGTTTTTAATCTCGGGATAAAAATCTTTAAGCTTTAGATTTATGTTTATCAAAAAAGTTACATAAAATATTTTAATTACAACAAACAGTCTTTAAAAAACAATATAATGTAAACGGAGCAATTTGCAATTTTTCAGTAAATTGGCAATTAATTTTTCCAGCCTTTTCCGTTTAATTTATTTGAAAAACTAAATGATGGACCAGTGAAACTTTACAGCTACATATTTGTCATCATTAATGGAATAAAAAAATTACTATAAAAATATTTTTCGGAATTTACATGATATATAAAAATCGAGCTAACTTTAATGGGGAAAAACATCAAATACGTAAATATAAATATGAGCAAAATAAAAAGTAAATACGAATGAAATTCCAGGAAAATTTCGTTTCTATTTCCCAAATTAATAAGTTTTGAACATGAAAAGCCCATAATTATACTATCGAAGTTTCACTTCGCCGTCATCAATCTCACAAAGAAAGAAAAAATTTATTTTCTGACCTTTGGTTTCAGGGTACACTGGCAAACATTTTCCCTTAGACGCATGACTTCCTCAAAAAAAAAAAAAAAAAAAAAAAAAGAGATTTTCACCATATTTTACTCCATTTCGTCCTAGCCTACTACTGTGCCCAGAACCTTTCTATATCTTAAATTTAAGTATATGGTCTTAATCAAATTTTTGTATCCGACCCTGCTGTTGCTCTACCCCAGATACCTGAAGCTTTTTATTAGTTTTCATTCTATTATGTCCTGCCTAACATGGGGCGTTCAGCTTTTCTTATTCTTTATTCTAAGGATACGGTTTTTATTCCTTTATACGATATACCAAATCCGTCTATGCTGCTCTTTCATCATGAGTGGAGTCAACTCACTTCGTTCACAAACTGTAAAGCACTATATGGTTTGTATTCAAAAAGAGTATATTCTTTTTATATATTTCTTGGAACCATTATGGCCTTCAGCTACTAGAGTTCAATTCACTTATCTGTAGCGACGTCATTGGCAATTCCTGGCCAATAATAACAATGGCAAAAAGCCCAAGCAAAGTGAGGTTTACTTGCAAAGGCTGAAGGCCGGAGCTACTGAACATACATATATATATATATATATATATATATATATATATATATATATATATATATATATATATATATATATATATATATATATATATATATATATATATATATATATATATATATATATATATATACATATATATATATATATATATATATATATATATATATATATATATATATATATATATATATATATATATATATATATATATATATATATATATATATACATATATATATACTAGCTGTTGGAGTGGCGCTTCGCGCCAGCCCAACACCTAGTTGGTGGGGGCGCTTCGCCACCCCCCCCCCCCCAAGCCCCCCCGCGCGCGTAAGTCGTTACGCGCCATATTAGTTACGCGCCATTGTAGTTGTGTCCCTGTGTCCCACCTGTGAATATAGATAGATAGATATATGTTTTTAACTACGTAAAACTTGCGAATATACAACATTCTTCGCTGTCCCATTGTCTGTGCATATAAATAGATTGTCGGGTTTACCGACTCTTGAACATGCAATATATAATTGTCCATGGGAAAAACAATCCGTATTCAGATCTACACCTCATTATTCTAATGATTGCCCTTGAGCTTTGTTGATGGTGATTGCTAATCGAACATTCCCTGTGTCCCCGTCGTCATTTATATATCCTCCTATGCCCCCCGGCGTCCCCGTTGTAGTTATGTCCCTGTGTTCCGGTCGTCATTTATATTCCCTGTGTCCCGGTGTTTTTTTCCTTTTAGTTTTTTACCTTTTTTTATTTTTTTTCCTTTTTTTTAAATTTTTCTTTTTAGGTTTTTTCTTTTTTTTAGCTTTTTTTGCGCCATATTAGTTACGCGCCATTGTAGTTGTGTCTCTGTCTCCCACCTGTGAATATAGATAGATATATATATATGTTTGTAAAACTTGCGAATATACAACATTCTTCGCTGTCCCATTGTCTGTGCATATGAATACACAAACATGACGTCAGTCAACAGACAAAAAACTTATTTTTATATATATAGATATATATAGATGTATGTATAACAAGACAACAAAGCTATTAAAAGCTGGAAACTCAAAATTTTGCAGAAAATTTGGAACCTTGAAAACCGAAGATAATAATAGTAATAAAAGATTATTATTATGACAGGGAATTATAGCAGAAAAAATATATATATATATCTATATATATAAAAATAAGTTGTCTGTGTGTGTGTGTGTGTGTCGAGTGACGTCATGTTTGTGTGTCGACTGACAAAATTACAGACCGGGACATCGGGACACAAATGACGACCGGGACACCGGGAATATAAATGACGACCGGGACACTCAAAGAGAAAGCGACCGGGACACAAGGAATGTTCGATTAGCAATCACCATCAACAAAGCACCGGGACACAACTGACGACCGGGACATAGGGAATATAAATGACGACCAGGACATAAGTAAAAAAAAACTAAAAAACTAAAAAAAAAGGTAAAAACTACAAAAAAAACTAAAAAGAAAAAAAAAACTAAAAATTAATAAAAAACTAAAAAAGCTAAAAAAACTAAAAAAGAAAGAAAAATAAAAAAAGGAAAAAAACTGAAAAATAAAGGAGAAAAACAAAACTAAAAAAATAAAAATAAAAATAAAAAAACTAAAAAGGTAAAAACTACAAAAAAAAACTAAAAAGAAAAAAGAAAAAAACTAACAAAAATAAAAAAAAGTAAAAACCAAAAAAACTAAAAAGAAAAAAGGAGAAAAACAGAAAAATTTATTTCATCATATACCAATTCAAAAACGAATGTATATACAGACCGGGACACCGGGACACAAATGACGACCGGGACACAGGGAATATAAATGACGACCGGGACACAGGGACACAACTACAACGGGGATGTCGGGGGGCACAGGGGGATATATATATATATATATATATATAGATAACTTCGAAGACCACACTGCCTTTCCATGACGAAAGTAAAACAGTTCAAAATGGGGATGATACCTTTTTATTGACAGTGAAATATAAAATTATTTAACTGGATATTTCGAACACATATACAGTGTTCATCATCAGCAGTAAAACTAAAAGACATGAATAAAAATAAACAGAATTTATACCTAATAAACTAATTACATATAGTTTATTGCTCTTATATTTTTCAATGCAACAGCCGAGGCAAATCTCCTTGACCTTTTCGGTTCCGGTTCATTAGATTTAACTGACGTATTACGTGGACAGAGGTCATAGCTCTTAGGTGAAGTGATATTTACTTTATTTGACCTCAGTAAATTATCATAAATTGAGTTCAATCCAAATTCACCTGTATCTCTGTTTATGGAATTATTCTTGAATAGAATTTTTTTTTTTTAATTTCGATTGTTTCCCTGAAAGTTTGCTTTAAACCTTGGTCCCTAGAAATCAAAGAAACATTTTCAAACAAAATAAAATGATTTGGAAAATTAAAGATATGCTCCGCGAGGGCCGACGTGAAATCTTCAGGTTTGGTATTTTGCTTTAAAGACGATGAAATGGAATTATGATGTTGTAGCAATCTCGTTCTTAAATTCTGGTTAGTACGTCCCACATAAGAGCTTCCACAAGTACATGGAATTTTATAAACCCCACTTTGTTGCTCTACGGAAGTCCGATCCTTTCCAGAATTTAAAAAACTTGCCAAAGTATTACTACCTCTTAAAGCTACCTTTAAACCATTATTTTGTAAAATTCTTTTAAGTTTTTCACTCAAACCTGGAACATATGGTAGAGAACAAAAGATATCTTTCTTTTCTATTGTTTCCAGAATATCGTCAGAACATTCTAGAAATTTTTTCCTTCTTTTCGAAAAAGTCTGGTCAACTAACTAACCCGGATAATGTTTCAATGAATTTTGGAGAACAAATTCTAAAAATGCGGTCAGTTAAAGATATGATTAAACCAATTTTTACTTGGCGGGCATGACCGGAGAAAAATGACAAAAATCTGTTATTGTTAGTAGGTTTTCTGTAAATCTTAAAATCCAGACTATTTTCATTTTTTACAAGAAGGACATCCAGAAAAGGAAGTTTATTATCCTCTTCTAATTCTATTGTAAATTTTAAATCCCCTCCCCAAAAATTAAGATGTTCTAAAAAACTTTTTAATTCCTCCACCCCATAATTCCATACTGAAATTATGTCATCCATATATCTCCCCCAAAATTTATGTTTTAAGAAAACATACCAAGAGGTATCTTCTTACCAAGAGGTTCTTTGTGCCCTAAATTATATGGACTTCCAAAGATACATAAGCCAAATCTGCCATTACGACCAATTGTTGCGAGTAACAAGTCACCAACAAGTGCTCTGAGTAAGTGGCTAGTGTCATTGTGTAAACCACTCATGTCTACACAAATTACATTAAGAATTCGTCAGAACTTGTAAAAAAACTAAAAGAAGTTGAGATTTCTTCAAATTCTATAATTTCAAGTTTCGACATAGTGTCAATGTATACGAGTATTGATGTAAAAGCAGCGGAAATTCTTCTTGAGAGAAAGATACTAAGAAATTTGGACTTAATTGGTGGTGAAACAGTTTTGGAGGTCGGTGTAATTATGAGTTTAGTTAGGTTGTGCAATATGTTCTCTTATTTTTTTCAATTCAGAGGGGGTTTTTTCGAACAAGTAAATGGTTTACCTATGGGGGCCCCTTTAAGTCCTTTATTAGCAAATTGTTTTGTAGAAAATATTGAAACAATAGCGTTAGATTCATATTTTTTAAAACATAAATTTTGGGGGAGATATATGGATGACATAATTTCAGTATGGAATTATGGGGTGGAGGAATTAAAAAGTTTTTTAGAACATCTTAATTTTTGGGGAGGGGATTTAAAATTTACAATAGAATTAGAAGAGGATAATAAACTTCCTTTTCTGGATGTCCTTCTTTTAAAAAATGAAAATAGTCTGGATTTTAAGATTTACAGAAAACCTACTAACAATAACAGATTTTTGTCATTTTTCTCCGGTGATGCCCGCCAAGTAAAAATTGGTTTAATCATATCTTTAACTGACCGCATTTTTAGAATTTGTTCTCCAAAATTCATTGAGGAGGAATTATTATTGCTAAAAGACATTTTAATAAGTAACCATTATCCGGGTTGGTTAGTTGACCAGACTTTTTCGAAAAGAAGTAAAAAATTTCTAGAATGTTCTGACGATATTCTGGAAACAACAGAAAAGAAAGATATCTTTTGTTCTCTACCATATGTTCCAGGTTTGAGTGAAAAACTTAAAAGAATTTTACAAAATAATGGTTTAAAGGTAGCTTTAAGAGGTAGTAATACTTTGGCAAGTTTTTTAAATTCTGGAAAGGATCGGACTTCCGTAGAGCAACAAAGTGGGGTTTATAAAATTCCATGTACTTGTGGAAGCTCTAATGTTGGACATACTAACCAGAATTTAAGAACGAGATTGCTACAACATCATAATTCCATTTCATCGTCTTTAAAGCAAAATACCAAACCTGAAGATTTCACGTCGGCCCTCGCGGAGCATATCTTTAATTTTCCAAATCATTTTATTTTGTTTGAAAATGTTTCTTTGATTTCTAGGGACCAAGGTTTAAAGCAAACTTTCAGGGAAACAATCGAAATTAAAAAAATTCTATTCAAGAATAATTCCATAAACAGAGATACAGGTGAATTTGGATTGAACTCAATTTATGATAATTTACTGAGGTCAAATAAAGTAAATATCACTTCACCTAAGAGCTATGACCTCTGTCCACGTAATACAGTGGTTCCCAACCTTTTTCGGTCCGCGTACCCCTAGTCAAGGCCCAAAAAGTTTGCGTACCCCTTTCTTGAGAATCGTTGTTTTACTTTTTTCTTAACTAAAATCAGATTTTCAAAAACACGAGATTTATTGTCCAATATGACGGTGCTTAAATGTACGTACAAAATCAATGAGAAACTTGATGCTGCTTTTTTGCTAAAATATTATCAAATCTTGGCTCGATGTCACTAACGGCAATTATAAGGTCATTTTGTACACTCAGTCTGTTTCTGTGTTTGGTTTTGATCAATGACATTGCCGAAAATGACACTTCACAAAGGTAAGTGGATCCGAATGGTAACAAAGCAGACATGGCGATTTCACTTAGTTCCTTGTATTCTCCTTTCACCTCCAGCCAAAACTGGGAAACAGTTACATTTTGGAATTTCAGTTCTAAGGCGCGATCACTGGCAAGTTCGATGAGATTCTCTGTAAGCTTGTCACTAAGACCGGAGCTTGAGGTCACGTCTTCAACAAATGGATTTTGGATCCAATCCTGCGTTCTATCTTGGTTCATAATCGATGGGAAATATGACACAAGTTCATCTCGCAACTTTGTCAGATGCTCCCGAATACAATCACAGATTGTGTTGAGGTTATCAATTTCACTATCGTCCGCAAACTTGTCAAGGGTCGGGAAGACACTAACGCTGTTTCTTTGAGCCTTTTTAAGCCAGAACTCCAATTTCTTGATGAAAGCACACATCTTCGAATTCAGGGAGAGTTCGTCCGTCCGGAAACCTTGCATTGACAGATTCAAGTCATTCAGTTTGTCGAAAATATCCGCAAGATAGGCCAGCCTGCAGACCCAGTCCTGGTTTTCAAAAAGTGAACTGAATGCAGATTTTTGCTCCAGAAGAAACATATGAACTTCTTGTCGAAGCTCGAAAAGTCTGTTTAAAATCTTCCCACGAGACAACCAGCGAACTTCTGTGTGCAGAAGTAAATGTTGATGTTCTGAACCCATCTCTTGGCACAGCAACTTGAACATTCTTGAGTTCAGTGGTCGGGCTTTGATGAAGTTGATCACTTTTACAGCCTCGTTGAGGGTCTCGTGCAGATGTGCGTTCATCCTTTTCGATGCAAGAGCTTGCCTGTGAATGATGCAGTGCAACCACTTCACCTTTGGATTTTTCTTAATTATCCAGGCCATGAGCCCATTATTCTTCCCTGTTAGGGCGGCAGCTCCATCACTGCAAACTGATAGACACCAGTCCCACAAGATGCCCCCTTCTGCGAAGAATTTGTCAATCACCTTGAATAGTTCTTCTCCTGTTGTTCTTGACTGTAGGTTTTGACAAAACAGAATATTTTCTCTTATGTCAGAACAATCTTGATATCGAACAAAGACGATCACCTGGGCTTCACCTGACACATCCGTGCTTTCGTCAAGCTGTAACGCCAACATCTTCGTCAACTTTATTTGCTCAATAACCTGCATGACAATATCGCTTGCAATGTCTTCTATCCTTCTTGAAATGGTATTGTTCGACACAGGTATAGACTGAAGGGCAGTAGCAGTTTTCGTGTCAAACATTATTTCACTGACTTTCACTAGTGCTGGTAATATCAGACATTCGGCGATGGTGTGCGGTTTTTTCTGTTTCGCAACTAAATATGAAACAGCATACGAAGCCCGGAGAGCCTTTGAAGAAACTGATGCCACTTTTGCAATTTCCAAACAGTTACTAGCGAATGCTTCTTGTTTACGCTTGAAAAACTCTATGGGCTTACCGACATGAGAAGGGTGCACAGTACTGAGATGCCGGTTCATATGCGCAGGTTTCATGGAACTGTTGGCCAAGACTTGACCACAAAGAACGCACTGTGCATTCACTGGATCAGACTTTGTCGCACTAAATCCGAGCCCTAGGTATTCTGACAAATATCGACGCACTTTGACCGATGATTCGTCATATTTCTTCTTCTTAGGTGCAGGTTCAGAGTTTTGGGTACCATCATTCGGCTTCTTGTTATTCCTGATCAGGAATCTATCCATCTTTGTTTGCAACCACAATTCACGAACTTCGTGTTTCAACAGATGACAAGATACTGAACTCGCTGAGTTTAAATCGAGACCTTACGGCTATGGAGAAAAATTAGCATCGAGACCTTACGGCTATGGAGAAAAATTAGCGGGTTACTGAAAGCGAAAGTTTTGAAAATGAGTCTGAAATTACGTACAATGGGTTATGTTATCTGATTTTGAGGGAAATGTTGGAACTGAGTCAGAAACAAGTTTTAAAGATGTAGACTAAATTAATTTTGGGACCTTCGCGTACCCCCTGCGAGGGTTTCGCGTACCCCTTGGGGTACGCGTACCACCGGTTGGGACATATTACATATAGTTACATATAGTATACATATAGTTTATTGCTCTTATTTTTTTCAATGCAACAGCCGAGGCAAATCTCCTTGACCTTTTCGGTTCCGGTTCATTAGATTTAACTGACGTATTACGTCGTAATACGTCAGTTAAATCTAATGAACCGGAACCGAAAAGGTCAAGGAGATTTGCCTCGGCTGTTGCATTGAAAAAAATAAGAGCAATAAACTATATGTAATTAGTTTATTAGGTATAAATTCTGTTTATTTTTATTCATGTCTTTTAGTTTTACTGCTGATGATGAACACTGTATATGTGTTCGAAATATCCAGTTAAATAATTTTATATTTCACTGTCAATAAAAAGGTATCATCCCTATTTTGAACTGTTTTACTTTCGGAGGATATATAAATGACGACGGGGACACAGGGAGTGTTCGATTAGCAATCACCATCAACAAAACTCAAGGGCAATCATTAGAATCATGAGGTATAACTAAAAAAAACTAAAAGAAAGGTAAAAAACTAAAGACTAAAAAAAAAAGACCAATTCAAAAACGAATGTATATACAGACCGGGACACAAGGAATATAAATGACGACCGGGGCACTCAAAGATAAATTACAGACTGGGACACCGGGACACAAATGACGACGGGGACACAGGGAGTATAAATGACGACCGGGACACAGGGACACAACTACAACGGGGACGCCGGGGGGCACAGGGGGATATATAAATGACGACGGCGACACAGGGAATGGTCGATTAGCAATCACCATCAACAAAGCTCAACGGCAATCATTAGAATCATGAGGTATAGATCTGAATACGGATTGTTTTCCCATGGACAATTATATGTTGCATGTTCAAGAGTCGGTAAACCTGACAATCTATTGATATGCACAGACAATGGGACAGCGAAGAATGTTGTATATTCGCAAGTTTTACGTAGTTAAAAACATATATATATATATATATCTATATATCTATATATATATCTATATTCACAGGTGGGACACAGGGACACAACTACAATGGCGCGTAACGACTTACGCGCGCGGGGGGGCTTGGGGGGCACGAAGTGCCCCCACCAACTAGGTGTTGGGGTGGCGCGAAGCGCCACCCCAACAGCTAGTATATATATACATATATATATATATATATATATATATATATATATATATATATATATATATATATATATATGTATATATATATACATATATATGTATATATATATATATGTATATATATATATATATATATATATACTAGCTGTTGGGGTGGCGCTTCGCGCCAGCCGAACACCTAGTTGGTGGGGGCGCTTCGCGCCCCCCCAGCCAACCCGCGCGCGTAGGTCGTTACGCGCCATATTAGTTACGCGCCATTGTAGTTGTGTCCCTGTGTCCCACCTGTGAATATAGATAGATAGATATATGTTTTTAACTACGTAAAACTTGCGAATATACAACATTCTTCGCTGTCCCATTGTCTCTGCATATAAATAGATTGTCGGGTTTACCGACTCTTGAACATGCAATATATAACTGTCCATGGGAAAAACAATCCGTATTCAGATCTATACCTCATTATTCTAATGATTGCCCTTGAGCTTTGTTGATGGTGATTGCTAATCGAACATTCCCTGTGTCCCCGTCGTCATTTATATATCCCCCTGTGCTCCCCGGCGTCCCCGTTGCAGTTGTGTCCCTGTGTCCCGGTCGTCATTTATATTCCCTGTGTCCCGGTCGTCATTTGTGTCCCGGTGTTTTTTTTCCTTTTAGTTTTTTACATTTTTTATTTTTTTTCCTTTTTTTTAAGTTTTTTTCTTTTTAGGTTTTTTCTTTTTTTAGATTTTTTCGCCCCATATTAGTTACGCGCCATTGTAGTTGTGTCTCTGAGTCCCACCTGTGAATATAGATAGATATATATATGTTTGTAAAACTTGCGAATATACAACATTCTTCGCTGTCCCATTGTCTGTGCATATGAATGCACAAACATGACGTCAGTCAACAGATAAACAACTTATTTTTATATATATAGATATATAGATATATATAAATGTATGTATAACAAGACAACAAAGCTATTAAAAGCTGGAAACTCAAAATTTTGCAGAAAATTTGGAACCTTGAAAACCGAAGATAATAATAGTAATAAAAGATTATTATTATGACAGGGAATTATAGCAGAAAAAAACCGATTCGAGAAAACCACTTGAATTAGCCATCATAACTTTAGTCCTTTCCACACCAGTCCTTCTAGATTTTGGGGAGCTTGAAATCAAAAAGTAGAGGCTAACAGCAGATAAACACAAAACTAGATCAAGATTAGAACTAAAAATTAGTTTTCATGCAGACAACCCGCACAGTCCAGGTACCGAACTCTTGATTCTGTGCCCTCGGCCGGGAGTGCTAACAAGTGGGGTAGCATAGTAGTCATTCTACTTGGTAGTTTTCATGTCCTAGTGAAACTTATCGGCAGATTTTACAAGGAAATATAAGTGCTTCCACTATCCCCAAATTTATCGGCAGATTTTGGAATTTTGTTGAGTTCTGCTATTGGCTGCTTTGAAACTATTTGTATACCTGGGTAGAAAGTTCTCAAAAAGCCCAGTTATATCACTGGCTCTTACTTTCCGATGAGCTGGGTCGAGATCAAACGAACCCTTTTAACGTTTGCATTACCCCAAGAAAATACGGTGACTATTCCTCCTCCCTCATATGCACACATCGGTATTTGAAACTTTCCGCGTACCTAGGCAGAAAGTTCTCGAAAAGCCCAGTTACGACACTAGCTCTTGCTTTCCGATGAGCTGGGTCAAGATCAAACGAACCCTTTTAACGTTTGCATTACCCCAAGATAATACAGTGGCTACTCCTCCTTCCCCATATGTGCAGATCGGTATTTGACCTAAAAAAGACTGAAGTAGCACATCAAATGTAACTTCTGACTAAGTTTGATTCAGATCGGACAAACCCAAGTAATTATCATGACATAAATTTACGGACCCTGATTTCACTCACCATAGAGTTTTGAATTTGATTAGATCCTGGATTGGGTCTTCATCTCCAATCGGTGTTACTATAACAGGACGGTTGAAAGGCCAGAATGAGAAATGACCCTTAAAATATACAGCTAGCATACTTAATCTTGATTCTAACCAAGTTTGGTCGAAAATCCAAAAGCTGCTTCACCTAGATTGACAAGAATTTAAAACTCTTTCCTATCTTCCCTAAAAAAGTCTCATCTAATGAAGGACCCAAAAGAAATAATTTCAACATATAGTTTTACTAAAAAAAATTTGCTGAGATCCGACCATCTGTTCTGGAATTTGTCCTAATAAAATGAGTATCCTCCCCATTCTCTCTTCCTGCAAAAAATGTTACACCCAAAACACCCAACAGGGACGCTTGCTACTACTTCCCACAAAGTTTAATTGAATTCGGATAATATATTTTGCTGGATGCTCTGATAACAAGAATTCAGATTCCTTCCCAAGCCCCAAGGGGTGGATCAGCTATGGAACTCCAAACAGTGTAGTTAGACTCTTGCTCTTGCTTTCCAGGTTTGGTCAGGATCCGAGAACCCCTTCCAGTAGATGTGCTGATGACAAAAAACTGGAAATCCACTGCATCCAGGTTTTAGATGAGGTCAGATTATGTACGGAGAGCCCAAAGGTACAAATGGGGCATCTTTTACTTGATATCAGATTGGAGGAGAAATATCAACCCCTTCTCGCTGATGTCCGAGTGACACCTCCAATAGAATCTCTTTCCAATTCCTCCATGAGTTTGATCAGATTCATAATTCTTTCAGTTTCAATTTTGGCCTTAAGCCTGATGTGCATAATCAAAATAGAAATTGCATAAACAGACAAAAACGTAGAATTAAGGATTTCGCTATTGAGCTTTCCAGAAGTACGTCTTAGAAATCTAGAAGAGGTACAAAAGTCTCGATCAAAGGGCACGTAGGGGTAATTTTATGATCTAAACGACCTAGATGTTTAATGATGCACAAGAAGTTTATTTTCAAAGTTAAAGTATTTTCTTTTTGGTTCTCGTTTTGGCTATATACTCGGCTATAATTTTTAATCTTATTTTACTCTTAAATAAATGCAAGAAATTTCCCAAACTTCATAGGACCGTTTCTTCTCCATTTCACAATCCCCCAACCACAAAATTTTTCCAAATTTCCTTATCTACCTTATCAAACTTACCGAAGTATCAGTGCAGTGGAAAAGGCCACACCAGTAAAACATCAGGTATAAGATTCGATCCCGCCTGCAGCAAGGAAGTTTTCATTATCTTATAAAAAAACAAAAAACAAAAACAAACTGAAGTCAAATAATAAAAAAAAAATATTTAAACAACGAGAGCACAAGTGATGCTCCACAACCCAGCCGCTTACGAAATGAATATGAACTTCCGTTCCATTTTAAACAGCTTAAAATCGCTTCTATAGCAAAATTTAAAGCAGCCCTTATAGATAATGAATCAACCACATTTGTTTAAGAATTCTGAAAAGGAAAATGAAATTAAATTTTTTTTACCTGTCAGCATACTTTCATCAACAATACAAGAACCCTTCAGAAGCAACATATCACAAGGAACTAGTTGAAACTCATCTTTTGCTCTTCCAACACATACTACGTCCCCAGCTACCAATTCATTCGATATTATTGACTTCCACTTGCTCTCACGATAAACCTGAAAGAAGTTGAAATTTAGATGATTTGATTAAACCAAACTATATTGTTTTGGTTGTTTTGAAACTTTTTTCACCTGAAAACAGGGTTCAGAAAAGGGGCAACAAACTCTTTGTTTTCTATACAGATTGAAACTTAAAACCTAATTCCCTCGGCCAAGTGGACACTACTGTATAAGAACAATTTTAGTTTGGGGTCTATACCCCTTTCCAAAAAAGGCCAGAAATATCTTTTCCCAAATGGCTTGAAATTTTCAAGGATTATCGTGCTGTAGGAACGGCACATTTTTGTTGGGGGTGCTAGGCTACTCAAACATGAGCTGAGAACTTGATGTCCTTGATCCATTCTATACTTACAAAGGAACCGAATGTAAAAAAAGCATTGGGCCAAATGGGCCCTAGAAAGGGCCAACATACTTTTCTTTTTCGAACGCAGATTCGGAAAACAACAGATAGGTTTCTCCCAACCACCTTCAAGTTACATTTTGATACGGTCAAGAAAACCTTATAGAAGACGAAAAAAACAAGTTTCATCAATTCGTGACGTCAGAAAATAGACACCATATTTTTCTGCGTCACTCCTGTAATCCACCATTCAAAATAGTATATTGCATACATGTTCAAACATTTCTTGTTCATAAAGCATACCTAAGGTTAGCTTTGCTTAGATGGAAGTTATAAAACCCTAAATCGGTGCAAAAATAGCGCAAGTTGATGCTGCATCAATGTGAATTTACTAACGATGCAAAACTAAGCTTATTCTTCTTATCAGTTGTGATAAAACCTAGCAAACTCCCCGATCCACCTAAAGCTTTTTCCACTACAAGCCCCTACGGGACACTGAATCTATTCCCATCTAAGTATTGAGGTAAATTAAAACACATTATGTGCTGCCTGATTATCAAAATAGCGGGTATCTGCAAACTGTCGTAAATCGCTAGGGGGATCAAGTTGCAATTTTAAGGAGTGCTAATAGGGCAAATTAGACCTCAAACTTCGACTTGGGATAAGAGGGTGAGGGCTAAAAATGTCTTGTCCTTCATGCACCTGAACAATTTTTCACTATAAACTCACGTAGGACTTGTGTCTATATATTCACGCTTAAGAAGGGAAGTAAATAAAAAAAGTAGCAAGTGTTGACAGATCAATATCTTACAAATTACTTGAAGGATCAAGTTGAAATTTTCGGTATTAGGACAGGAGGTAAAGTGAACCTTGAACCTAGGCCATGAAGAGGGATACCTCTCCTTATGTAATGTTTGTCCGACTCGTAAAAACGTATTAAAATGTGTTTTGTTTTATGCATTTTTATTGCGTTTTTGCGAATCGGACAGAGTATTATTGTCTCCGATCTACTTTGAAAAATTTCACAATAAGCCTCCATGGAAATATAACCTTGAGAAGGGATACCCTTGCTCTTATTTACTAAAGCTCATAATTTTAAAATTTGATTAGCCTAAAAAGATTATTTTGTTTTTGCTGAGACTGATAAAAAACACATAGTTCGAAACGCAAATCGCTTTCAGTGAAGCCCTAAAGATGCTCTGTTTCTATTGTTTTATGTTCGCTAAAATCAGCTAACAAACTAGCAAATCCACAAATACTCAAATTGATGATCTGTTGCTTCGCAAAGCATCACAAATGAATCTTATTAGCAAATCAAAGTTGATGACAAATGAAGACCAGGTAATTTACACGCAGCGGGTGAGTTGAACATAACGAAATGGATTTCTTACAAGTTATGTCATATGACAAATAAAAATGTGTTCAGAGCAAATAAATATCCGATGATTATTCTCAGTAGTAGCAGGAAAATGTGTAGTTATACTTATATACAGGGCCGTGTCCAGGATTTTTCTCCGAGGATGGGGGAAAGGGGGTTGAAAAATGAGTTTTTCGTTTTTTTAAGAAAATAATTTTAAAAACGAATCAAGAATTTGTTTATATTCATTTTTTGTTACATTTTTACAAGTCAGACACACTTCGGAGGGGGGGGGGTATTAAAACTTCCTACCCCCCCCCTTGATAAGGCTTTGCTTATATGATACATAATATGAAAAAAATACAAGATGTCTAGGATTAGAGAAGTATTCCCTAAGGTCCCAACGTTAGGAATAAAATACAAAGATTTTTGGAAACATCTCAAGAAATGCCGAATATGTAAGAATTAAATCACAGTGACAAGAAAAAACAGGGCTAACGAAGCAAGACATAAGGGAAGGTCCTTTTTCCATAAAGACAGTCGCATTCTTTTTTCATTAAGAGTCACAACAGTGCTTTCAAAGTTTCCAGACATAAACCTCGATTTTTGCCAATTGTTGCCACTAAGCCTACGTGGAACTCAAACGAGCATAAATTTATTGGACAATCTAGCTAGCGCAACAATAATGACCAAATTTCAAAGCTTTTCTTTTTCATATACTTCATATCAGAGTAGCCGACAAGTCGCATATTCCTAGTTTGTTTTTTTGGTTCTCTAGCGGTTTTTCTTCTTTTGGTGATTTTTAGGGATTTTTGTGAGCCAGCATTCCTTTGCTGGAATTTTCTACATATTCTATTCATGTATATACTTTGCAGGTAATTTCCAGAAACATTGTTAATTGCAGTAAAGACACGAAACCCCATGATTAACAAAAATTAGTTACAGATTATTATGTAGTGCAATCACAGAAACAACTGTTTATATTTTCACAGCATGTACTATATATATATATATATATATATATATATATATATATATATATATATATATATATATATATATATATATATATATATATATATATATATATATATATATATATAAATATATATAAATATATATATATATAGATATATATATATATATATATATATATATATATATATATATATATATTATTTTTATATGTATTTTATATTTATTTATATATATATATATATATACATATATATATATATATATATATATATATATATATATATATATATATATATATATATATGTATATATATATATATATATTGTCTATATTGTCTACATCGACTACAAATTTCCTATTCATTATTATTTTGACTACAAAAGCATAGCAGATCCAGTATCCCAGAATATGATCAAGAGTGGAACATCAAAACCGACTATGAATCGGAGTCCAAAAAAGCATATGTTTCTAATTCACATTTGGGAAAAATAAGCAATAATGAATATCGTCTATAAAACCAAAGAAAAAAGTACCTGAATTGGATACGGTTTATTTCCCATCTTTCTTACTTCAGACATATTTCTCAGTTGCTGTTGGACAAGAATACCTTCAAATGCAACCAACATAAACAAGGTGAAAACACTATAGTACCAATAGGCATCTAAGCACCAAAGCAGGACACAGAAAACTTGAAAAACAAAGAAAGGAGCGGTAGCACGCTCCAAAAACAGTTCCTTAAACTCGGGAATATCCATAGTCATGCTAGAAAAAAAGAATATTTGTATAAAGTCAAAACCAAAGAAAATTCATTTAAATTTAGATTTTGATAAAAAGCCAAAGTTTCTTTGAAAACTATTTAGAACTATACAAAATTAAAAAAATAAATATAAGGTCTAATACAATGTTTAATAAGAATTATACTCAAATCCAAACTATAATTCCTAGGGTCGCAAAATCATGGCGACAAATTTCACCGAGGATAAGTACGGTCTATAACTGTAAGTAATTTCGAAGACCACGCTGCCTTTCCATGACGCACAAATAACACTTCAATAGGGACAAATCTTTTTATTTGAGAGTGAAACAATAGCAAAATCTCTGAATATTTCAGCTACGCATAGAGTGACCGTCTTCAGTAGATAACTGTATTTTGTTGTAGTGAATATTGTACACGTTTTCCTGCGAAATACACCCTATGAGATTTTTAACTAAAAATAAATCGAAAATTCCCAACAGAAACTGCGGGACAGGGACAGGGAATTTGAGACTGTTTGCCTTCCCCCTTTGAAGTTATAGGTCAACTTTCTGACACGAAAGCAGTTTCCATTTTTAATCATCCTCAATCTATACTGGTTTTGTGGAGGTTAACAAAAACAACGAATACTACAAACAGTTTACTATTCAGATACAAGTGCCAGAAATTACTTGTGAAGCAATTGCCTTCTGTTGTGAATACGGTGTTTTTTCTCTTGTTATATTTAGTTGTTTATTGTTTTATAGTTGTCTTGTCCTAAGCTGGGACAAAAACGGGTGTTTGATTCAACCTTTTAGGACTATATAGAAATAAAGATTAAGATGGGTAGGTTATATCTTATGGATAAAAGATGACATATTGACAAAGATTTTAGAGCTTCCATTTGGAACCAAACGAAACACTGGTCGTCCTCGAATGAAGTGGGAAGAGGTCATATGAAAAGATTTTAACGAAGTTGGAGCTTCATGGGAGGGTTTAAAGAGTGAGGATTAGAAAGACTGGGATGAAGAAGAAGCATGAGCAACTATGTTTGTCTTACGCGGCTTGTTGTTGCAGTGAGTTGCTAGAACTAGTAGCAGTATTAGTCAATATTTGAGTGTTTTCTTTTTCTTTTTCTTTCAATTATGCTTTTTGCTCCGTCACCGTTTCAAATATAAGACTTGGGAGGTTTACAACAAATTCACTCAAACCAAATGCAGATCCAATAGAACTTAAGATAATGACTAGCGCTATATTAGCCTCTGTTGACACAGCCAACGTAGTCTGATTGGCCACCAAAGTTTGACCTAAAACTAGGTGATCGAACATTCTACATCATAAATTTGTCAGCTTCATCTATGAAGGTCACTCTTTCGATGGAGACTGTTGTCTGTACATTATTTTGCTCTTTCCTGTCATGTGAAAATATAAAGGCCAAGGTGATTGATGGACCGTAGATTCATCAGCTTGTTAACGATGAACATTTCATTGGAAGACCAAATCACACCGAAATTATCCACCAGCTCTGGAGCAGCTACAAAATGCTTAGTTGAAACATGTACATCAAACTACGTCTAGTACATCTTGCGACTTCATGAAAAACTTGATGTAAACAGTGATGACCAGGATGATTGTATCCATAGATTTTGAGGGATAGTATCAAGGTAAATAGAATATAGCCTATATGAATGAATGAATGAACTTTATTACCCGTAAAAGTATAAAAAACACAAAGTACGGAGTATTATAAATAAACAAAAACAAAAACGATAAACAGCGAAGAAAAAAAAATTCAAACTAACAAAAGACAACATGGACTAATTAACCAGTATCAATATGGAAAAAAGGCTGCAGAGGGTCATAAACGTGAGTGAAGTTGATAGTCTTTTTACATAAATCACTGGAAGACCGATATATGACGGCAGACTATTGTTCAATCATTATCAAGCAAAAATGTCCACACACTGAAAATTCTAGAAGAAGCTGTAAGTGCAGCTTTTTATCTTTTCATGCATGTATCGGCCTACTGTTTGGTAAAAAAAAAAGTTTACTATTCCTGTGGACACAGTTAAACTACTCTCTTTACCTATTTGGGTTTCCCCTTTCTTTTTTTATATGCATGTTCTGTTATTTCCTAGAAAAAAAGAAACACAAAAAAGAGACAAAATGACACAGAAAACCTACGTTTAATTCTGAATTCAGAGCTCAAAAGTTAGTAAAAATAAATAGCATCTCTGAGTCAAAGAAATTGTTGTTTTCTAGTTGCATGTTATAATTGAATTCAAAAAGAGCCCTTGCTCACCTTGCTCTTGCCCACCCTTTCCCTCATTGAACGTTGAAACTGAAGATATTTGATGTGAACATCAAAAATAAAACTATAGGCATCATAAAGAAGTTGTTCAGGTTTTCCTAGTCAAAGAATGAGGTTTTTTAGGTTCTTTTGAAATAATTCAATGGCTTTTTTTTGTTTTGTTTTTTTAGTTTGGAAGGTAGTTTTTTATCTTAATCTTACCTTACCAGGAAGGTAACATTAGAATGCATTAATAAATGATGAAAAGGGGACATCATAGTTACACCTTTCGATAAAAAAACTGAATTATAAATGATGCGTGTTTTCCCTTGGTTTTAACCCCACACTTGTACTGGAAGCAGATAATGGAAATGGGAAGAAACTGGTTTGATCATACTAATTTAGTATATCAACACTTATATCAACACTAATTTAGGCCCAATACTACTAAAAAATATTGTCTTTATTTTTGTCAGATTCATCTTAAAGATAAGAAAACTGTTGTTCCATTCTTCCACCTTCGCCAATTTAAAAGAAAATCTTACCTTAAATCTTTAACCTGATTGGTCAATCAAAAGTTTGACAATAGTCAACTTGACAAATTATGAACAGTATAGCCTACGTAATTAGCACTGTAGTTGAACAGCAGAGAAAGGGGCAAGTTTAGTTCTCCCCCTCCTCCACTTTTCGGAACTTCGAAAACCATGTCTTAGAAATACTTATTTGGTACCCCCTACTTTAATAGAGGGAGGGGGATATATGCCCCAAACAAAGCCTCTGACATTATCCCCGTCTCAACTAGAATTTTGATTTCATTGACAATGTCTACTTTAATAAAACTTAACCTTTGAAAACTCTAGCCAAAAGTGAAATATTTCTTGACATTGATGAATTATTCATTTCTTAAAGAGAAAAAAAATTGTAGTTAAGCCAGTTAGAGAATATAAACTTGTAAAACTTACGAATTGGCGCCAAAATATTCAGTTGCAGTTGCTAAATCCTGACTAGATCCAAAACCTTTTGAGGAGGAATAAAAGCTAACTGATCTGTTCACAGGATATTTGACAGCCTCAAATTCTCCTTTCTCTTCATTCCACCAGTATCTACTCTTTTGAAACGTAAAAGCAATTTTGATCCTATCGTTACCATCCTAGAAAAAAAATGGCAGTAAAAAAGGTTTCTCGTGATTATTGAATTCTTAAGGCGAAAATAGACATATTTTTATATATTGTCACAACTGGTTTAATGTGTTCTCTTCCAAGAAAGAAATACAAAAAAAAAAAAACGCCATCGGTTTACTTCTATTTCCTCTAAAACTAAACAAATAGAGGTTTAAACTGCATTTTGTTCTCAATACTGATAGTTATCTTTTTTCTTTAAAATAGAGAAAGGTTTGTAAGATTTATTGGCATATACGGTCCCAAATTAATGCATATATCATGAAAAATAGCGACGGACCACTATTGCTATTATGAAGTATTAGCTGTCGTCCACTTAGACTGATAGAAGGCTGCGCAGCATCATATTTAATAAATATCATAAAAGTCGCCTTGTCAAAAAGATAATTCCGCAAAACCTATAATTTAAAGATAGTCTTGTTGAATTAGCTATTATACTAAAGAATATTACCATAATCACAAATTCACTCCCAATGTTTTTTTTTTTTTTTTTTTTTTTTTAGCACAGACGACTTTACACAATGCTTCAAGAGGCAAACAGAGCCATTTTAAGAGATTTTAGTAGAAAAACCTCAAAGATTGTAAAATTTTAGCATAATTTGCTTAGGCTGAGCAGTTGTTAATTTGTTGTACTTAATGATTTTTTATTCGTGTCTGATATCGATGTATTACTCAATATATCCCAAATATGTAATGCTTATTGGTATCTAATTACCTGTATCTTTTGTAATAAATTGTAATAATTTTGTCAGGTTCCCATTCTATGGGTATGTTTTTTGTCAAATCACTTCAGTCATTTTTAACAACCCATTCTTTTACATGTAATTTTGCCACCACATAATGTAAAGGAATTCATCACATAAGCTTTTTCCAAACATCATTTAAGATATTTACCCTCAAAAAATGTTATATTAAAAAAAAGCTTGATGAGTCTACTGCTCTTTAGGGGCCTCCCCGAGGCCACTCAGCGTCTCTCCAGGTGGCGACAGGGGAACGCTCAACATATATGCAGGGTATCATAGGAGGCACGGGCCAAGGGGGACCTTGTCCCTGATGCTCCATAATAGAAACTGGGACAGCCTCTCCCGGGGCCATAAATACAGGTGGAGGAAGAAGAGGACCCCACAAATGTACACTCAACCGGGACCACCGACGTGTCCACACGTCCCATAAGTTACAAACCTTCTCCCAGTAATGGGTTAAATTACATGGTGACGCAGAACACCATCGTGGGAGGATCTTCTGCAGGAGAACAACTGCGGCAGGGCGTCAGATCCAGATCTATGGACAACGGCCTCTGCAAAGGGTTGCCTCTACCCTTTCGGGGTACCTGCAAGACAGGGGACCTTGCGGTCAACTCTACTCCAACTTGAGCAGTGGTGCCCCTTGAGGAAATTACAGCCTAGTAGACGATACATCATTCGCAAAGGATTCTGATTAACGGATAGTTTTTCTGAGTTTGGTCTGTTTTGACGGACGTTTTCTGGCTGAAAAACCTCTTCCTAGCTAATTTATCTACTATGAGGCCCCGTAGCAGCATAATATTTTCAGACATGAATATATAATGCGTCGAAGGTAAGGCTCGGGACTGTGTGTATAGGATTCCGACACTTGTTGATAGAAGAGCATCATCAAGTGCTGAAAACCATGTTGTGACAAAGTTAGACCTAGGATTGCACAAAGCATTCATTCATACTGGAGGTCCCAGGGACTTCAAGCTGTTCGGTTCTAAGCCGGCTTAAGCACTTGGGTGTAGACTTGAGAAGATATGTTGATCCCCGTCCTGCATGAAAATCCGGGATCATTGCTTTTCCTGAGGTCAAAATAATTTCAATAATTTAAAGGACATCAAAAATGGAAACTTGGAATGTTACGACGTTAAAGAATGACTATCGTAATGACATTTTGAGCCCCTGTTGAACCGACTAACAGAGATAGTAGTGACTCAGATAAATTTTACTTACAGTTACAGGAGCAAATAGACAAGGTCCCAGGTAGAAATATGGTATTTTTAATTGAAGATTTTAACCTAGCCTAGCGCTAGGTATCCTAGCCTAGTTAAATTTGGTGTAGGAAAAAAAACAGTAATGGCTACAGACTTTGCGATTTTGTAGGCATAACAGTCTAGTTATAACCAATATGGTCTTTGGTCATAAATGGCTCATATGTTGACATGGTATTCACGTGATGGCAAGACAGCAAACCTTGTTGATTATGTTATAGTAAACCAAAGACTGGCAGGATTAATACAAGATACTACGGTATATAGCAGTGCTGTTATTGAAGTTAAAAGTAACGATCTCCGTCTAGTAGTGTCTAGGGTTGATTTAAAGCTGAAATTTCGGAAGGGTAACTACCTCCAAGGAGGTTACGACGTTGGTAGACTCCAAGACGAAAGTTTGAGAGAAACTTTCAAGGAACAGTTGAATGCTAAACTTGAGAGTTTAGAATTTAACAATGTGGAAGATAGTTGGAGTAATTTAGAAGAACAGTTTGTGAAGTTACTGATAGTGTCTTAGGGAAGAAAGTTAAAACTGGAGCTAGGATATTAGTGAAAAAGGTTTATATTTAATAGAGAGGAGAAGAGGTTTGTACAAGAATTATCTGAGTGATAGATCATATGAAAACAAAAGGAATGTAAAGAAAGTGGATAAGGCATTACAAATACGAAGTAAAGAGATCTGAAGTGAAGGCCATGGATAAAATTGCTGAGGATCTGAAAGATGCAGCTAGACGGCATAATAGTAAAATATTGTACTGGCATGTTAATAAATTGAGAGGGAGTAGTTAATCCAGACTTGTCCCAATTAAATATAGGAATGGGGCCACAATTAGTGATAAGGAAACAGTTTTAGAGAATAGGGTGGAGAACTTTGAGAATGTGCTAAAACAAGATACAGCTGCAGGAAAAGATGTAGAGGAAAATGAAAAAGTTTGTGATACCTTAGATGTAGAGGAAGATTTGTTTTGTGAAGAAGAATTAGCGACAGTAATAAAAGGATTAAAACATAATAAGGCTCCAGATGCAGATACTGTGGTAAATGAGTTTCCTAAATATGTTGGCTCTGAAGTTATAGATAAGCAGCTGAAAATTATGAATTGGATTTTTCAAAAAGGGGAAGTACCTAACGATTTTAGGAAAACCTTAATTAAAACACTGCATAAGAAAGGTGATACGAGTGAGTGTCACAATTATCGAGGCATTAGTCTGGTCTCTGTAGGTAGCAAATTACTCAGTAATATGATACTTTTAGACTGAGAGATGCTATAGACAAAGTTTTAAGAAAAGAACAGCGCAGTTTTAGAAAAGTTGAGGACGTGTCGACCAAATTTTCACCCTTAGGTAAATAATTGAGAAATGCCTTAGTTGTCAAACACATTTGGTCCTCAGTTTTATAGATTATGAGCAAGAGTTCGATTCTGTTGATAGAAGATCTTAGCAAAGGTATTATCCTCATATGGTTTAGCAGAAAAATTTATTAAAGTGATTAGTGCTATGTACAAGAATAGTACTGATGCGGTTAAGGTAGGAAATGAATTTAGCAGCTGGTTTTGTATTAAATCAGGAGTTGAGCAGACATTAATTTTAATTTACGTTTCTGTCCTCTAGTTATTATTAAACTGCAGAAAACGCCTTTTGTAAATAGACTCATCACATTTGGTGATTTATACTTAGCTACGTTTCTCATGTATTTTTACATGCGTCATAGATACTAAAAACGATAGAACCCCTCCTGAGGCGGAAATGGCGTACTTGTGCATTTGAAATGTGCTCATAAATATGACGTTACTCATATGAATTTTATTCCACAATTACGGTTCTTAAGGATTTTCTCAAACTTGTGACCTATCTAGATCGTTTTTTTTTTCAAGCCAGAAAATACAAGGATGCTGATTTTCCGAGGCAATTATGGAACCGTCTTCAAGAAATAATTCATACATTCATTCATGCATAAATAAATATTTAGTTTCTGATTAAAAAATACTAAAAAAAATTATTGAATGTAAATTTACATCAGCGAATATACATACATGAACATATATATGCCTAAGTTTCGTCCTGTAGATTCTTTTAAAACTGTCTGAAAATTTTATTTCCTGGCGTCTTCACTGTCATTCGGCATATATTCTGAACTATTTAATCTATTCCTGATGCATTGTTGATATCAGATAGTTTTTTTATTGGTTTTAGCCTAGATTATGATCTCTCTACAGGAGCAACGCTTACAGGAATTGTTAAGAATATTTCACAACTTCAAAAAGAATTGTGAGCGTTTTGATGGCAGCGCGGTGCCCTTTCAAACGCTGGGCGCGATTGAGCCCAATCACCCTGTATCCGGCCCTGAACTTCTTCTGCAATTTAGAATTGGAGCCATGACACGAAAAAAGGCATGCTTACCAAGGAACATACAGTTTTTTTTTGTTTTTTTTTTACTTTTAAATTAAACCTATGGACACAACTTCATAGTTTTAGCATCTTGAAAACACTTTCATATATTTTCTTTTGCAAGGATCTAGAGAAAACTTTCCCTCCCCTCAAAAACCTTGTATTTATACCGCACCCCCTCCCCCCAAAAAACAAAACAACTAACAATCATCTCCTCTATTTAGCCAAAGAGCATATATGGTGAAAGAAAAAAAGAAGAAAAAGTATTTTCTGTTCTGCCACGACCAGAGAAAGAATATCCTTTAACTTCCAAAAAGAATATTCTTCCTGAAAGTTCTACCTTAATCCCCAACCTGTGAGACATTACTTAATGAACTACTTTCAAACATCATTACATTTTAATCAAATCCATTGACAATATGCACTCTCTATAATAAGACATGCCCACTTGCCTTTAGGGAAAAACAAAGATGCATGCTCAGCCCTGACAATCAGTTCTTTGCTTTCTAGGAAAACTAACCACTTCATAGGATCACTATAGATCATGTCATGCTTTTCAGATTAGCTATGTCTATGTGAATCTTATTATCACATCTATATATATATAAATGAGTTGTTTGTTGACTGACGTCATGTATGTCTACTGACGTCATTATAAGGATTGAGCATTATGACGTCATATATGTATTTTGTATGTTTGGATATGATGTCAAAGGCTTTGTATATGACGTCAAAGGCTTTGTATATGACGTCATTATAAATATATAAGAAGGCGTTTCAAAGAGAAATATTTAGTATAGATCTTAAAATGACAGAAGAAACAGCCAAGGAAGCTGCTCAAATAGTTTATTCAAAGAGAAATTTTGGTATAAATCCTACAATGGCAGAAGAAACAGCCAAGGAAGCTGCTCAAAGAGTTAATGCCAAAAGGCTTGTGGCTAAAGAACGCAAAACCACGCAGTTAGATGAAAATCAACCTGGACAGCAAGAGTCAAAACTGAAAATGATAGCAATGATAATTGGGTTTGGGATTTTGACTTGGATAAGGTCATCAATGCCTACCAGATTTTAGTTAAAATAACAAAGGTTCGGCGATATGTATTTCATAGTGAAAAAAAGACAAGCCAAGGTAAAACAAACCAAACAACTTGAAAGTGATACCGATGATAAAAAAAAAACGACGTTGAAAGGACTATCGTTTCCCAGTTGCAACATCTTTTCCAAAAAAATAATAATTTAGTGCTTCTGTTCAAAACAGCAAACGAATTGATGCCTACTGATATGTAACTATCAACGAAGTGGCAATCGTTATGGTTGGTGATCAGTTCTTACCTTGATATAATATTCTTTATAGGTGAAACAATCAGTTGACAAGAAATTGCTTAAACTCATAAATGCTATGATGCCCTAAAATATTCTATCATTTTTTGGGATGGAGCCAATGGCTATCACTTTAATATTAAATTGGTAAATCCAGCCACTAACAAAGAAATGGATAAGAAATGCAGCACAATGAAATATTATGCCTATAGATTAATGATCTCCTTCATCTCCTACAGAGTTATGGGAGAAATACAAATTGCAAATGGCCGAGAATATACTCCACCAAATATGGGTAGAAAGGTCAGATATGACCTTGGACCTTACAACAGAAATTTATAACTGCACTTTAGTAATGATTGAAGATTTGTGCTTATCTATTGCAAACAAACTTCTCAAGCATTTGGGAATGCCTGCACCTAATTGTACTGCTTCTATTTCTACATGTGTAGAATGGGATCATGAACAAAGTTACAAAACAATTGAGATATTGTTGTATGTTACATACTGGGACACTGGGACACAAGGAATATAAATGACAACCAGGACACTCAAAGAGAAATTACAGACCAGGACACTGGACACAAATGACAAGCAGGACACAGGGAATATAAATGATGACCGGGACATTCAAAGAGAAATTACAGACTGAGACACCAGGACACAAATGATGACTGGGACACAGGGAAGTAAATGACGACTGGGACACAGGGACACAACTACAATGGGGATGCGGGAAGGGCACATGGGGGATATATAAATGACAATGGGGACACAGAGAATATTTGATTAGCAATCACCATCAACAAAGCCCAAGGGCAATCATTAGAAAAATGCAGTATAGATCTGAATACGGATTGTTTTCCCATGGACAATTATATGTTGCATGTTCAAGAGTTGGTAAACCTGACAATCTATTTATATGCACAGACAATGGGACAGCAAAGAATATTGTATATTTGCCAGTTTTATGTAGTTAAAAACATATATATATATATCTATCTATATGCACAGGTGGGACACAGGGACACAACTACAATAGTGCGTAACTAATATGGCACGTAATTACTTACGCGCGTGGGGGGCTTGGGGGGGCAAAGCTCCCCCACCAACTAGGTGTTAGTGTGGCGCAAAGTGCCACACCAACAGCTAGTAGCTTATATAAAGAAAGATATGATGCCACATCATATGATATAACAGAGCAATTTCAGCATATTCAACTTTCATCCAAATTTCTAAGCCCTGTAAAGGAAAGATGAAAAATACCTTTTCTTTGTATAACTTGACAAGCTCTTTTGAGCCATTGTTTGCAGTGGGAACTACTTTCACATGGGATGCCACGAGAACTGATTTTTCCTGGAAGAAATTAATATTGACAAAAATGAGATAAACCATAGATATATAGTACACCCAATATGAAAATACAATTGACTATACAACAATAACAATACCTTCTTTTGGCTGCAGTTTTATAATCAAGTAGTTTGTGTATAAGCAAGGGTACTGATTTAGGGGAAAGAAAAGGAAGCTATTGCCCACCTTTAGATTTTGAAAAATAACCTTTTTGGTACCTTCATTGAAAAAAGCAATATAAGACAATAATTAGCCCCCCCCCCACACACACACAATATTTTGAAATCCTTTTTTCATATCTGAATTTTAAAGAAATTGAAAAAATCCATGCTTTCTACCCCTAAATTTTTATGAATTGGTACCCTCGTTGATAAACAATGAATCAAGCAAAATACATATTTGTAGCATTACTTATAAGCTAAAAAGCCTGTAAACACCAAAAATATAACTTGGAATTAACTGATTACATAAGAACAAAGATAAAAGTAGAGAAGGGAGGAAGAAAAGAACAATGTTGCTCTAGCATCTAGTATCAGAAAAAAATATCATCTAACTAAAAGAGAAGAATTAAAGGCTGAGAACTATACCAGGGTGACAAACCTATCTAAATTTAAACTCAGAACAACTATACTGAATAAAAATATCAATAAAACAGCAATGTGATTAGCATAGCAAAAATATCACACACAGAATCTTTTTTACAGTTTTGCATCAGACATGTATTTTAAAGCTAACAAAGTAGGGTGCCTAATAAAATATGATATGTAGTGAAAGGAATAAAATCTTGCCTTACAAGTTAGAATAAAAGGAATCAGAATGTTATACAAGTTATGAAGATGATAAGTATATTGCTTAGAGACATTAGGTGATGATTATTTTTCATGGTTCTTTTTAAAAATAAAGTTTTTCTTTTTTTTTGTCTGGGAGAACTCATTTTTAAAAGTTAAAAATACTAATTTAATAAACATGATATGCCTCACAACAAACCCCACACAGGCAATGAAGTTGTCTTCCAGAAAGAAGTGAACAGCCATTGAAACAAAGCCAAGGTACTCAAATACATAGGGTACCTTAGCAAGTATATTGCTTAGAGACATTAGGTGATGATTATTTTTCATGGTTCTTTTTAAAAATAAAGTTTTTCTTTTTTTTTGTCTGGGAGAACTCATTTTTAAAAGTTAAAATACTAATTTAATAAGCATGATATGCCTCACAACAAACCCCACACAGGCAATGAAGTTGTCTTCCAGAAAGAAGTGAACAGCCATTGAAACAAAGCCAAGGTACTCAAATACATAGGGTACCTTAGCAAGTATATTGCTTAGAGACATTAGGTGATGATTATTTTTCATGGTTCTTTTTAAAAATAAAGTTTTTCTTTTTTTTGTCTGGGAGAACTCATTTTTAAAAGTTAAAAATACTAATTTAATAAACATGATATGCCTCACAACATACCCCACACAGGCAATGAAGTTGTCTTCCAGAAAGAAGTGAACAGCCATTGAAACAAAGCCAAGGTACTCAAATACATAGGGTACCTTAGCTTATAGAGAAGCAAGTTTTAGTACCTTCTGACAGATGTGCTAAGGAATAATAGTATTTTAGTTAAAAGTTGGAATGCTGTAAAGCCATGACATGCCAAAAATAGTGTATGTTGCTGAATTCAAAAATGGATGAAAGAAGATGTAATATTGTGCTTGCTTGGTATGATGGTTGATTATTATGTTGCTTGATGCTTTCTTGTTATGATGCTTATTATATTATGCTCTTTTATAACAGATGCCTGGGTAAATAAACTGATTGATTCATAAACACTGCAAGTAGCCTACATTGAGTAGCATGTTTTCATTATCCATAGCAAAGTGAAAAAAAAATTAAAATAATAATAATAAAAAATGTACTAAGGTGTAGAGCAGCAGTTGTCCAGAAGAAGACATGCTAACACAATAAGAGAATTAGTTTTAGATTACTAATTTTATGCTTTTTCATGGTTAATGTTGTGTTAATGACAATTCATCAATAGTAATATGATATGATATTTATTACATAAAAAAAAATGATATTCTTACTTTCTAAAGTGTAGCATATAACAGAATGGATCAAACCATAAAAAGCACAGCAAAGAAATATATTATTAAGACTATATATGAGTACATCAGAGGAGTGGATTAGGGTTTATTGTTAGAATAACAACTATCATGTTGAAAAGGGTCACAGAATTACTAGCAAACTTCTTTCATTAAGATGCTTCTTTCTAAATATCTGCTAGCCTATGCTATATATGAATCTGATATATGTTTGAAGTTACAGTTACTAGCCTACTATGACAGTATATCTTAACCCTTAGACCTTAGTTCCTCCTGTGCCACCAGAGGTACCCAGGGTGTCCAGAAAGCCACCAATCATCCCTCATATGTTCTGCTACCCAGACATAATCCCATTTGGGTTGGACTGTCAAATTGATGAATAAGGGTATAACTAACCTAATCAATTTAACCTGATTCTACAGTCAGCCAAAAAACAATTTTCAAAAGAACCTACCTTCTTACACATTAAAAAGCATTTTATATCAACAGACCAAAAGCAAAATAGCGAGATTATGATCTGAAGTATTCCAATAGTGAAAGATCCAATGAGCCCAACTTCATCATCAATGGCTCCACTAATTAGCCAAGAGTAAAAAAAGACACCATAGGCCAGAACAAAGACCCATAAGTGCAGCTGATTACTAACAGGCCTAAGAGTGTACAATGATGCAGATTTAACTAAATAGTCCATTTTCATAAGCCGATTTCACTATTAAATTGAGCTTCCACGACTTCCAAATATTGTAATACAGGAATCATTCAAATAATTTGCCAATAGGACCTAGGGGTGCGTTTTCAAAGAAATCGAACTGTTGAATGGTCCTGAACTATCACCAAGTCTGGATTAATAAGCCGTCTAACCCCTTCCCCTACCTTCCTTATGCTAGGCCCAGACAAGATAGGATTTCCTTTGAAGGGTGAAAGGAAATCCTTTAACCCTTGGCTCCCACTGATGCAATTCTTTTTAACGAAAAAGGGTCACGCATGACGGATGCAGCAAAATCGCAAAAATATTTACTTGGAACGGTTGAAGCGCTAAAAGTATAATGAGATATTTAAGCAGGAAACTAAAAAACTTCACGAGAAAGGATACAACAGCTACTCTCACAATTCACTGCATTGCCAAGCTACCTGAGGCCAACACAGCTCCTCCTCCATCCTTCTCCCATGAAGTTTACACTTCCCTTGAATCTTTCCTTGTGACATCATCAACCTGCTATTCGTTTTGTTCTAGATGGTTTACTGACAAGGACGATCCATGGCAATCTGTCACCTTTCATTCACAGAAAGTGTCCAAGCCATTTCAACGCCTAGCCATTTCAAGAATGGATATATTATCAAAAATTGTTAATAAAACAAATCAGTGTCATTTGTCATTCAAAAAGGAGTAAACTTAACCTTATCCTATTATCTTGGGATCGTGATGTTTTTATGAGGTCATGCAAGAAATAGGAACACTCGATTAAATTAATGTTAAACACTCTGAATTTGTGTCTGGGTTGCCAATGAGACAAGTTTACATTTATATAAGTTTTAAGAACAATCAATTCCCACAGTAAATTAAAAATAGACTTCTCGTTTGATGTCATGAATTTACTTAATCGGCTAAGCTTTAGTTGACACCTTCAAAAACGGAAAAATACAAGACCACAGTAGGTTCATTTGAGCTTTTTCGTTTGCGAGTAAATGACTTGTTCGAAACTTGGATTCAGTCGAGAAGAAATTCGTAAAAATGAAGTATAACGCCTGAACACGCTTCTTTTCGTTTTAACATGATTTAGGCCTACTTTTCTTCTCTTGTACAGTATGTCACTTCCGATTCAAAAATCGGAACATAGTTCCCAGACAAAACAGTTCTAAGCATCTTGTCCGGAGTTCATTGTACCCTCATTGCACAGCTTAGATACCAATACAGTTATGAAACTTCAGAGCTCTGTGCCAGAAGCTTCTCATGGGCAAGACAGGAGTTTTTCATAGCTGTATTGGTATCTAAGCTGTGCCTCATCGAAACTTTGCTTGAACCAACTATACTACTGAGCCGTCTTCCTGTCTTAATGGTTACAATCGTACTGATAATGGACCTAGAGGCAAAGGAAAGATCTAAACCAAAATCGATCGCATCTATATATATAAAAATAAGTTGTTTGTGTTTTGACTGACGTCATGCATGTTTGTCGACTGACATCATTATAAGAATTGAGCATCATGCCGTCATGAAGTTGTTTGTCGACTGACGAAATTACAGACAGGGACACAAATGACGACCGGGACACAGGGAATATAAATCATGACCGGGACACAGGGACACAACTACAACGGAGACGCCGGGGGGCACGGGGGATATATAAATGACGACCGAGACACAGGGAATGTTCGATTAGCAATTACCATCAACAAAGCTCAAGGACAATCTTTAGAATAATGAGGTATAGATAAGAATACGGATTGTTTTTCCCATGGACAACCGGGGCACAAATGACGACCAGGACACAGGGAATATAAATGACGACCGGGACACTCAAAGAGAAATTACAGACCGGGAAACCGGGACACAAATGACGGCCGGGACTCCGGGACACAGGGAATATAAATGACGACCGGGACACTCAAAGAGAAATTATAGACTGGGACACCAGAGCACAAATAACGACCGGGACACAGGGAATATAAATGACGACCGGGACACAACTACAACGGGGACGCCGGGGGGCACAGGGGGGATATATAAATGACGACGGGGACACAGGGAATGTTCGATTAGCAATCACCATCAACAAAGCTCAAGGGCAATCATTAGAATAATGAGGTATAGATCTGAATACGGATTGTTTTTCCCATGGACAATTATATGTTGCATGTTCAAGAGTCAGTAAACCTGACAATCTATTTATATGGACAGACAATGGGACAGCGAAGAATGCTGTATATTCGCAAGTTTTACGTAGTTAAAAACATATATATCTATATATCTATCTATATTCACAGGTGGGACACAGGGACACAACTACAATGGCGCGTAACTAATATGGCGCGTAACGACTTACGCGCGCGGGGGGCTGTTGTTGGGCATGGCGCGAAGCGCCACCTCAACAGCTAGTTTGTACTAAAAACAATAGATGAATATCAGATATATAAGTACTGAACAACTTGGTAGCCTCTTACACACAGACCCCCCTTCCCAAAACTTCAATTATGTTCGACCCTCGTTATATCTGGGGCTCATTGTCTCTTCTTCTTTCTCCTTATACCAGGTCAGAAAATTTTTCCGTATATCGGAAGGGATTTCCAAGTCATGCACGGTTCCTGAGGTACGAGAGACCAGCTGCTTTGCATGCATCAGAGAGTCATTCGTGCCGAGAAGTAGACTGTTCCTGTGTTTCGTTTGAAAACTGAAAATTAACGTTCTGCAGCTACACTGGAATGCAGGAGAGCAGACAGATTTAGCATGAAAAAGGACAGCTCTTCGAACTGTGGCTTGCCTTGAGCATCTTTCATATTCAATAACGTCTTCCAAAACTCCGAAGGAGACATTTCAGTTCCCATGGCTCTGATAATGTCGTCCCTGTGCTCGCTCACCAAGATCCATTGAGTCTCCATTACATTCCTTGATCTTTCCACTTCACTTTTATGTTTCCCAAGTAATATGCTGAACCGACCAGTCAGTCCCACTACTAGTGTGTCAACTCTTCCGCTCAAAGCAGTCACTGAGTCTAAACAAGCCAGAGCTCTTAAAGTCAGATCAGAATGATCGATTCTTTTCCTCGTTTGTGTGATGACTTCTACAAGGAAGTTCAGGCAGTTCGACCGAAACTGTTTAAGATCATTCGAGGGTATCACATCCTTGTATATCATGAAGTGTACTTTGGTATTTGGACCACAAGAAATCTCGGAGATTTCCTTGAAACAGCCTGAGATCATGAGTATGACAAAAGCACCATCATTCTCTAAGATGTCAGTTTTGACAAAAGACTTCATGGTTGCCCTTGAGCTGGAAAGGAGTTTTTGAATACGAGTGTCAGTACTCTGGAACTCTAAATTCAACCAATTCATCTTGTTCAGCGTAAATGCAAGGAAATGAAAACATCCCTTAATCAAGGGCTCCTTCATGTGAGACAAGATTTTGGCAGCTTTATCTCGTGAACTCTTGTCCCCAGCTGCATCTCAAAGACCGTGATTGGTGAAAAACATTACAAGGGCATTCTATTGCTGAAGAAAACGAGAAATTGCTTGTTCCATCGAAAGCCACCGAGTATTTGCTATTTGTACCTTCAGTTCTGCGAATTATTGAATTTCCATCAGCTCAATAATACATTTGGGGCTGTTAGGAACATAGTGGATCCAATCTCTCAGCATAGGCTCAAGACCTTCTGGCAGTCGCTTACATGCATGACTAGCAATTAGGTAAGAGAATGACTGGTACATCCAAGAACAAACAGCTCAGGTAGAGCATCATAAACCACCCCCCGGACTTCCAGCATTAAGTAGTGCCCTTAGTCCAGCTCGAGCTCCCGTGATGACAAAAGAATTGTCAAAGACCATACCGATCATCCGATTCAGTGGTATTCCAAGCTTTTCTAAATAGTTCATGATTAAAGTTTTCTGTCCAGGGTTGCTTGCATCTTCAACCTCCAGAATACCTAAACATTCTTTTTTGACTGCTTACATCGGGGGTTTTTGTACTTCACAATAATCACTAAAAATTTGACAGTTCCTCTATCTGTTGTTTCATCAACGACCAAAGAGTAAAAGGTTTTTCTAAAGTTACAAGAAAGTCTGATCTGTTCATATGAGGCAAGAACATTCTTCACGATCTCTATGATCTTCATCCATTTCATCTGGACACTCTTAAGCACTGAAGATTCCGGTATACATACTTTCAAAACAAGGATAAGTGTATCGGCTTTAATGAAAGGTGTCTTCTGAAGCAAACCATGCTGACAAGCAGATTTCTGCATTGGTTACATCAATGTCTTTCTGCCTAACAGACGTCAGCACACTGGGTGTAGAAAAACAGGTCTCTACTTGCTTCTTCCTGACATTACCACTGCAGAACCACCAAAAAGATCGTTGTTTTCAAGCAAAACTGTCTCATGATTTCTTAGACGGTTTTTTTTTAGAGAATATATCTGTAATGTAGAGAAGAATCATTAATACCCTTCTATTGCAGAAGCAATGCTTTTAGAATTTACATAGCTTGATTAGCATCTTTTATCATCTATTAGTTGAGTAACCACAGACAGACAAACTATTAAGTTAGATCATACAGAGGTTGTAAAATCATCATCAATTGCCTTCCCATGTTTCATTTTAGGGAAGCAAATCATATCATAATCACACTAGGTCCATGTTCCTAAATTTTATATTATTTCAGAACCAGCTTGAACATTAACACTCAGCCTAACCTCAAATAGGCGTTTTACCATTTTTATTCAAGTAGGAATAACACCAAAAAATCAAGACTATACGTTGAAATAAAGACGAAAGATTGCATTGCCTAAACTCATTTACTGCATCTCACAGACACTCAGAAATCTATCTATATACTAGCTGTTGGGGTGGCGCTTCGCGCCACCCCAACACCTAGTTGGTAGGGGCGCTTCACCACCCCCCCCAAGCCCCCCCCGCGCGCGTAAGTCGTTATGCGCCATATTAGTTACGCGCCATTGTAGTTGTGTCCTTGTGTCCCGGTCGTCATTTATATTCCCTGTGTCTCGGTCGTGATTTGTGTCCTGGTGTCCCAGTCTGTAATTTCTCTTTGAGTGTCCCGGTCGTCATTTATATTCCCTGTGTCGTAAGTCGTTATGTGCCATATTAGTTACGCGCCATTGTAGTTGTGTCCCGGTCGTAATTTATATTCCCTGTGTCTCGGTCGTGATTTGTGTCCCAGTCTGTAATTTCTCTTTTAGTGTTCCGGTCGTCATTTATATTCCGTGTCCCGGTCGTCATTATAAAAATTATATTCCCTGTGTCCCGGTCGTCATTTGTGACCCAGTCTGTAATATCTCTTTGATTTTCCCGGTCGTCAATTATATTCCCTGTGTGCCGGTCGTCATTTGTATCCCGGTGTCCCGGCCTGTATATACATTCGTTTTTGAATTGGTTTATGATGAAATATTTTTTTTGTTTTTTTCCTTTTTTTATTTAAATTTTTTTTTTTTGGTTTTTACCTTTTTTTTTAGCTTCTTTAGTTTTTTTTCTTTTTCCTTTTCAGTTTTTTTTGTAGTTTTTACCTTTTTTATTTTTATTTTTTCAGTTTTCTTTTTCTCCTTTATTAAATTTTTTGTTTTTTTGCTTTTTTTTTTTGGTTTTTCCCTTTTTTTCTTTTTCATTTTAGTTTTTTTTAACCTTTTTTTTTTGTTTTTTTTCTTTTTTAGTTTTTTTCTTCGTTTGTATTAATGCTAAAGCCAAGGTTCGAACCTGGAACCTCTCTGACCTAGAACCTGGAACATAACGCTTTACCAACTCAGCTACTTCGGCTTGAATACATTTACCTTTTTTATTTTTTTAATTTTTTTAGTTTTCTTTTTCTCCTTTATTTTTGCTAAAGCCAAGGTTCGAACCTGGAACCTCTCGGACCTAGAACCTGGAACATAACGCTTTACCAACTGAGCTACTTCCGCTTGAATACATTCGTTTTTGAATTGGTATATGATTAAATAATTCAGACGTTATATGCGGACAGTGACGTCACTCGACAGACACACATATTTTTTTTTAGTTTTTTTAGTTTGTTCAGTTTTTAGTTATTAGTTTTTTTTCTTTTTATTTTGCTAAAGCCATGGTTCGAACATGGAACCTCTCGGACCTAGAACCTGGAACATAACGCTTTATCAACTGAGCTACTTCGGCTTGAATACATTCGTTGTTGAATTGGTATATGAAGAAATAATTCAGACGTCATAGGCGGACAGAGACGTCACTCGACACACACACAGACAACTTATTTTTATATATATACTAGCTGTTGGGGTGGCGCTTCGCGCCACCCCAACACCTAGTTGGTGGGGGCGCTTCGCCCCCCCCAAGCTCCCCCGCGCGCGTAAGTCGTTACGTGCCATATTAGTTACGCGCCATTGTAGTTGTGTCCCTATGTCCCACCTGTGAATATAGATATATATATATATATATATATATATATATATATATATATATATATATATATATATATATATATATATGTATATATATATATATATATATGTTTTTAACTACGTAAAACTTGCGAATATACAACATTCTTTGCTGTCCCATTGTCTGTGCATATAAATAGATTGTCAGGTTTCGTCATTTATATTCCCTGTGTCCCGGTCGTCATTTGTGTCCCGGTGTTCCAGTCTGTGATTTCTCTTTGAGTGTCCCGGGCGTCATTTATATTCCTTGTGTCCCGGTCGTCATTTATATCCCCCTGTGCCCCCCGGCGTCCCCATTGTAGTTGTGTCCCTGTGTCCCGGTCGTCATTTATATTCCCTGTGTCCCGGTCGTTATTTGTATCCCGGTGTCCCGTTCTGTATATACATTCGTTTTTTAGTTTTGTTTTTCTCCTTTATTTTTTTTCTTTTTTAGTTTATTTAGATTTTTTAGTTTTTTTTATTAGTTTTTAGTTTTTTTGTAGTTTTTACCATTTTTTTAGTTTTTTTTTTACTTATGTCCTGGTCGTCATTTATACTCCCTGTGTCCCGGTCGTCATTTGTGTCTCGGTGCTTTGTTGATTGCTAATTTATATTATATTTATATTTTTTATATTTATTAATATTTTTTTAGTTTTCTTTTTCTCTTATTTTTCAGTTTTTTCCTTTTTTTTAGTTTTTTCTTTTTTAGTTTTTAGTTTTCTTTTGTTTTTTAGCTTTTTTTAGTTTTTTTAGTTTTTTAGCTTTTTTAGTTTTTTTATTAGTTTTTAGTTTTTTTTTAGTTTTTGCCTTTTTTTAGTTTTTTCAGTTTTTTTTAGTTTTTTACCTTTTTTAGTTTTTTTTAGTTTTTTAGCCTTTTTAGTTTTTTTTGTAGTTTTTACCTTTTTTAGTTTTTTTTCTTCTTTTGTATTAGTGTGAAATAATTCAGACGTCATATGCGGACAAACACGACGTCACTCGACAGACAGACAGACAGACATAACCCACAAACAACTTATTTTTATATATATTTATTCATATTTTTTTTTCTCTTTTATTTTTCAGTTTTTTCCTTTTTTTTAGTTTTTTTCTTTTTTAGTTTTTAGTTTTTTTTTTAGTTTTTTACCTTTTTTTAGTTTTTTTAGTTTTTTTAGTTTTTTAGCTTTTTTAGTTTTTTTATTAGTTTTTATTTTTTTTGTAGTTTTTGCCTTTTTTTATTTTTTTTAGTTTTTTTTTAGTTATTAGATTTTTACCTTTTTTTAGTTTTTTAGTTTTTTTTTCTTTTTAGTTTTTTTTTGTAGTTTTTACCTTTTTTAGTTTTTTTCTTCTTTTGTATTAGTGTGAAATAATTCAGACGTCATATGCGAACAAACATGACGTCACCTGATCCACAGATCCACACACAGACAACTTATTTTTATATATATAGATTATTTTTATATAGATAGATATAAAAATAAGTTGTTTGTCTGTGGGTCTGTCGAGTGACGTAATGTCATCATGTCGTCATGAAGTTAGTTGTCGTCATGTTTGTTATGACGATGACGTCATTAAAAGTATTTAAGAAAATCGTTCAAAGACAAATTTTTAATTGTAAGAAGATCGTGGACGGAAAAATGTTTAATTTTTAAATTTCAACAGCCGAGGAAGCTGCTCAAAGAGTCTATGCCAAAAAACTTGCGGCTGATAGAGAAAGTAAGAAAAGAAAGCGTGCCAAGGAATCACAAGAGCAGCAAGAAAACAGGCTTGCGGCTAAAGAACGCAAAACCGCGCAGTTAGATGAAAATCCACCTGGACAGCGAGAGTCAAAACATATCAAAACTGAAAATGATAGCGATGATGATTGGGTTTGGGATTTTGACTTGGATAAGGTCATCAATGCCTACCAGATTTTAGTTAAAAAAAAACAAAGGTTCGGCGATATGTATTTCATAGTGGCGCTGAAAAATAAAGAAGAAAAAGAAAACTGAAAAAAGGTAAAAAACTAAAAAGAAAAAACACTCAAAGAGAAATTACAGACCGGGACACAAATGACGACCGGGACAGAGGGAATATAAATGACGACCGGGACACTCAAAGAGAAATTACAGACTGGGATACCGGGACACAAATGACGACCGGGACACAGGGAATATAAATGACGACCAGGACACAGGTATTTAAGAATATCGTTCAAAGACAAATTTTTAATTGTAAGAAGATCGTTGAAAGAGAAATTTCTAATTGTAAAATGACTGAAGAACCTACAATGGCAACACCCGAGGAAGCTGCTCAAAACGAATGTATTCAAGCCGAAGTAGCTGAGTTGGTAAAGCGTTATGTTTCAGGTTCTAGGCCCGAGAGGCTCCAGGTTTGAACCTTGGCTTTAGCATCAATACAAAAGAAGAAAAAACTAAAAAAGGTAAAAACTACAAAAAAACTAAAAAGAAAATACTAAAAAAACTAAAAAAGCTAAAAAACTAAAAAAAAACAAAAAAAGGTAAAAACTACAAAAAAACTAAAAAGAAAAAACTAAAAACTAATAAAAAAACTAAAACTGGAAAAGAAAAAAAAGCTAAAAAAAGGAAAAAAAAAGGAGAAAAAGAAAACTAAAAGCCGGGACACAGGGAGTATAAATGACGACTGGGACACTCAAAGAGAAATTACAGACTGGGACACAAATAACGACCGGGAGATATAAATGACGACCGGGACACTCAAAGATAAATTACAGACCGGGACACCGGGACACAAATGACGACCGGGACACACGGAATATAAATGACGAACGGGACGCTCAAAGAGAAATTACAGACTGGGACACTGGGACACAAATGACGACCAGGATACTGGGAATATAAATGACGACCGGGACACAGGGAATGTTCGATTAGCAATCACCATCAACAAAGCTCAAGGGCAATCATTAGAATAATGAGGTATAGATCTGAATACGGATTGTTTTTCCCATGGACAATTTTATGTTGCATGTTCAAGAGTTGGTAAACCTGACAATCTATTTATATGCACAGACAATGGGACAGCGAAGAATGTTGTATATTCGCAAGTTTTAGGTAGTTAAAAACATATATATATATATATATATATATATATATATATATATATATATATATATATATATATATATATATATATATATATAACGAGGGACACAGGGACACAACTACAATGGCGCGTAACGACTTACGCGCGCGGGGGGGCTTGGGGGGCGCGAAGCGCCCCCACCAACTAGGTAGTACTACGATAAAAAAATAGTAGAAATAGCACCAGAAAATCAATACCATACATTAAAATCAAGAAAAAATAGTGTATTACCTAAACTCACTGCTTGGCACTCACAGATAATACAAGTTGGTTTTTGAAGTTTCTAGTCCTTATCTTACTTGCATAAAAATAAGCAATTTACAAGTGACACTGTAATTTCTGGGAGAGCATCAGGCTCGGAGTTTTGGGAAGTAGGACTTCTCCTCTTTGATTTAATACAGTAGAGGCTTGTGAATATTTGTTGACAGTAAACTTTACCATTTTCCTGTACTTGCTGTGTCTAAATCGAACTGGTATAGGCAAAGTAGGTAATTAAGCGTATCTGGAAAGACCTGTATAGGTATTTTGGATCTTCATTTTACCATTCACCCCAAAACTGCACTATTCACATTAATGTAACAGTTCACATCAGCATATATGATGAACTAAATCAATCCTTTATGTAAGGTTGCTAGTTACCACTGCAACCCGGATATTTAAAAGAAAATTTTTAAGATACTGCTAAGTTCAATTCAAAATTAAGTTGGTACATGACGTCATTTCAATACTGATGGTTAGAGTTCGGTATTTACTTTACTATCCGATAGAGCTCCTTCTTTTCTATAATTAAATAGTAGTTTTTGCGTTAATTACGGTTGTAATTTACGATATTAGTCTAATGGTAAGCCTGTAGTTCAATTACTATAGGCTATAGTTCGTTCTTTAACATAATTTTTTTGCGTATTAGCGAATTTATTATCATGTCTTATATGTAAATTATTTTTTCATAGGTATCTGATGGTACAATGATAAGAATACCTACTTGTCACGCGGGTGACCGGGGGGAGGGGCTCAATTCCCCGCTGGAGGGAATTTTTAACATATTGACTTTGAATATAACTGTACAAGCCTTATATTAGTTAAATTGCCAATAGAATTTAGTCTAAGCAAGAGTTCGTTCTTTATTATAATTTTGCGAAATTCCATCTGACGCCAATTTGAGGAGTTTTAGGCTATTGTTTTTCTTAACATAAAATGTGATCGTCTCTTACGAGGTTGCCAGCGACCCATCAATTTACAGGCAGGAAAAATCCCAAGGATGTTTCTTAGTTTTAATAGTAATAGTAAAAGTAAGAGACGAACCTCAGAGAATCAGGAAGCTAAGTAAGTTGGATTGCTAGTAATGCATAATACTTCAGTTACTATGGGCTATAGTTCGCTCTTTCATGTAATCAACGTACATACACAGTTTTGTTGAAAAATCAGATTATTTAATACCTTCTCACAGTACGGTGGGTGAAAGTTTGCCTCTTTATCAGAGTTTTGCGGATTCAATTCCGGCTGTGGCAAGAGATAATTGGTCTCTAACAACAGGGAAAAAATTTAATTTTTCGAAAAATATGGACCAGTCAGGTATATCTTAAACTATTTGCTCCCCCTCTCTATTCCAGGGACGTCAATTCACAAAAATATAGGGGAGGCAAAATGTGTCTTCAAAATCAAGGGGGGAATTTTGTTGTTTTATCGTTTTTTCCAAGTAAAATACCAAAAACGGATTTGTTTCGATGAAAATACAAAAGAAGGTACTTTTCAAAATCTAGGGGAGGGAATTGCACCCTTCCCTAATTGACGTACCTATTCCCACGCATGATATAAAAGTCTCATAAGTAAAAAAAAAGTTATTCCATGTCCTTTTGAGCCTTCCATCCATGGAAGTTTCAAAAGAAAAAGGGAATAACTTATTCGCTTTTTTCCCTCTCTTTATTACTGAGCCCTCCATGCCATGTTGAGGCTTCAATTCTGAAAAATATATGCATACATTATTGACTAAATACAATTTCTTTTACCTCTTTGACAATAACACTAGAAAAAGCGTGTAGTCGAATGCCTCCCTAAAAATATTTGTATTGAAAATTGCATATCGTTATGAGACGTTATTTGAAGAGCTTACCTTTTACATCATATTTCCCTAGCCACGGCCAAGAATCGAACCGCAACACCCACGATTTGCAGGCACCGCTTTATCCACTCGGCCACGACAAGGAATAGTGTCCTCCCAAAGGAGGACATATTGAGAATTATTATTATTATTATTTAAGAATTAACGACGCTTCTTGACTACTATGGTCCCTGCGTCGGCCCTGCAGTGCATTCCTGCAGCGTGATTCGATCTCTGGGTCCCGTATTACCAAGCTAAGGTCAAATCCACTGCGCCACCACAGGACCATATTTTATAGTCAGGTCTCAAGATTTAAAAATTTTGCCGTTATAGACGTAAATGAAGACAAGAAAAAAAAAAGAAGAGAAAACAAGAAAGAAAAATAGGAAAAGTAGCCTAAGTAGGCTGTTAAAGATTTAAAATTCCTTTTCTATTTTTATGTTTTCTCTTCATTCGAATATGGTTAATAATGAGCGCAATCTCAAAGCCAATTATCCTTAATTATTTATTACAAGTTTCGTTCAGAAAACCGGGGAAAGACAAGAACGGATTCTTTCTCACTTTAATAAAAAGGAGGAGATTGAATATTATCCTCTTATGATCATCTGAAGGGTTGAACTGGTTGTTGTCTGGAAGAACTGGTTGAACTGGGAGGGTTAAACTGGTGGGATGAACAGGTCATTAAGAATTGATCATGATCATTGTTGATGATAAACCTAAACAAGCTTTCAATTGTAGTTTTTTAGGCATAAAAAAGACAAAAAACAGAATACAGCAAGACCATTGTATAAAACAAAACAACTAAATAAAACACCCAAATACAATTTCTTAAAAGAAACTATAGGCTAAACAGAAAAATATGACCAAAACAAAAATTTTCACAAAATAGACACTTTCGAATGCAGTCCATTCGAAAAAAAAGGGAAAGGCTGGGGAGAAGATTAACCAAAACAAGACAAAAAGATGGGACAAGTTTTTTAAGCAGGCCTGAGAAAGCAAACAGTTCCTTATTCACCATAAAAAAAAAATTCATATTAAAAAAAAAATGAGTATATAACTTTCTTCATTTTTCCTGTTGTTACGTACATGAAAGTGTTGTTCTTTTTTTTTACTGGACGTATTCATAGTTATAGAAAAAAGTACAGGTTGAAAAAAGAGCCTCTTCAAATGTTTAGAAACTTGTCATATTCAACAAGCTTTTGTTGGTTATTTAAAAAGAGCCTCACGTAGCTAAAATCGCATGATTTAGACAAAAGACTTTAAAAGAAACGAATTAAAATTCATTTCGATCATACTCTGCAAATCTGCCAGCTACTTTAGAGAAAACTCTCAAGTTGGGACATCCACACACAAAACATAGTTACAAGTAAATAATAATTTCATGTAGACTGAAGGCTTTGCGGTTTAAAGCATTTCCAAAATTCTAATTTTTGCTTAGGCGAGGAACGTGGTTTCATTTTCCTTTTCCTTAACATGGTATTCATAAATCCTAAAAGAAGAAAAAATTAAAATTATATGATTTTTTAAAATCCTTTTGATATTTTATAACAAGATTTAATGTTCTCTTCCCAATAAAATTCCTATAATAAAAATAGACAAGCGATAATAAACAACCGCAATTTCTACACAAGAAACGAAACAACGATGCAGGTTTTTGTTAAACAAGGGACAGTCTGTGCTTTTGCATTTTTTTTTCATTGCATCATTAAAAAAGAAAGAAAGAGGAAACAAAAGCGAAGAGAACATAAACCAGGAAAACTTTTCAGCAATCAAAAATGAACGAATATCACTATGAAAAATATCCAACAAGGTCAAGCTATCTTCATCTGAAAAGATACAGAGAGAAGAGGAATAAAGAACTAAGGTATGATAGTCGTAAGAAATGAAGGAAATTAAACCACCAGGGCCACCAATCAAAAATATTGTATAGGGAGTGGCTTTGGTGGTATTTTTTTAGATTTTTCTGTATGAATATAGAACGATAGCGTTTTTCTGCCAAATAGAGGGGGGGGGGGTATTTTTTACAATTCTTCGGAATAAAAAAAAAATCTAAAAAAGTCATTTGCAAGATATGGGGGAGGGAACATTGTCCCGTTCCTCTAGCCCCCCCCCCCCCTGTCGTTGGGACTCCTGTAAACTACTATAAAAAATCCAGCTGAATGAAAAAACAAGAGCTAAGAGCTCATTTGGCACTTGTGACGAAGCGAGAAGAGCTAAGAGCCAAGAGATCATATGGTATGACATCTAACAAAATTCTATGAATCAATAGATTGATTTAAAAAGGAAAATAAGAAGCTTAATGCCGGTCAGGATTTAAAATAAGAGCTCTGAGTCACGATGTCCTTCTAAATATCAAAATTCATTAAGATCCGATCACCAACTCGTAAGTTATAAATACCTAATTTTTCCTCTCCCTTTAGCCCCCCAGATGGTCGAATCTAGGAAAACAACTTTATCAAGTCAAATTGTGCAGCTCCCTGACACGCCTACTAATTTTCATCGTCCTAGCACGTCCAGAAGCACCAAACTCGCCAAATCACTGAACCCCTCCCCCAACTCCTCCAAAGAGAGCGAATCCAGTACGATTCTGTCCGTCAATCACGTATCAAGGACATTTGTTTATTCTATCCACCAAGCTTCATCCCGATTTCTCCACTCCAAGTGTTTTTCCAAGATTTCCCCCTCAGACTCCCCCCAATGTCAAAAGATCTGGTTGGGATTTGAAATAAGAGCTCTGGGACATGAATTCCTTCTAAAAATCAAATTTCATTAAGATCCGATCATCTATTTGTAAGATAAAAATACCCCAATTTTCACGTTTTCCAAGAATTCTGGTTTCCCCCTCCAACTCCCCTCAATGCCATCTGGTCGGAATTTAAAATTAGAACTTTAAAGCACAAGATCTTTCTAAATATCAAATTTTATTAAGATCTGGTCACCCTTTTGTAAGTTACAAATACCTCAATTTTCATAGTTATCCCCCCCCCCCAATTCCACCAAAGAGAGCAGATCCGGTCCTTTTATGTCAGTCACGTACCTTAGACAGGTTTCTATTCTACCCATCCAGTTTCATCCTGATCTCACCGCTTTAAGTACTTTCTAAGATTTTCGGTCCCCCCAACTGCCCCCCCCCCCCCAATTACGCTTGATCCGGTTGAGATTTAAAATAAGAGATCTGAGTTACGAGGTCCTTCTAAATATAAAGTTTTATGAAGATCCGATCAATCCTTCGTAAGTTAGAAATACGTAATTTTTCTTATTTTTCAGAATTAACCCCCCCCCCCCCAATAGAGCGGATCCGTTACAATTATGTAAATCACGTATGTAAGACTTCTGCTTATTTTTCCCACCAAGTTTCATCCCGATCCCTCCAATCTAAGCGTTTTCCATGATTTTAGGTTCCCCCACCTCAAACTTCCCCCAATGTCACCAGATCCGGTCAGGATTTAAAATAAGAGCTTTGAGACACGATATCCTTCTAAATATCAAATTTCATTGAGATCCGATCACCCGTTCGTAAGTTAGAAATACCTCATTTTTTTCAAATTTTTCAGACTTAACCCCTCCCCCAACTACCTCAAACAGAGTGGATCCGTTCCGGTTATGTCAATCATGTATCTAGGACTTGTGCTTATTTTTCCCACCAAGTTTAATCCCGATCCCTCCACTCTAAGTGTTTTCCAAGTTTTAGGTTTCCCCCTCCCAACTCCCCCCAATGTCACCAGATCCGGTCGGGATTTAAAATAAGAGCTCTGAGACACGATATCCTTCTAAATATCAAACTTCATTGAGATCCGATCACCCGTCGTAAGTTAAAAATACCTCCTTTTTTCTAATTTTTCAGAAATAACCCCCCCCCCAACTACCCCAAAGAGAGCGGATCCGTTCCGTTTATGTCAATCATGTATCTAGGACTTGTGTTTATTTTTCCCACCAAGTTTCATCCCGATCCCTCCACTCTGAGTTTTTTCCAAGGTTTAGGTTTACCACTCCCAAATCCCCCCCCCCAATGTCACCAGATCCGGTCGGAATCTAAAATAAGAGCTCTAAGACACGATATCCTTCTAAACATCAAATTTCATTGAGATCCGATCACCCGTTCGTAAGTTAAAAATACCTCATTTTTTCTAATTTTCCAGAATTACCCCCCCCCAACTACCCCAAAGAGGGCGGATCCGTTCCGATTATGTCAATCATGTATCTGGAACTTGTGCTTATTTTTCCCATCAAGTTTCATCCCGATCGCTCCACTCTAAGTGTTTTCCAAGTTTTAGGTTTCCCCCTTCCAACTCCCCCCAATATCATCAAATCTGGTCGGGATTTAAAATAAGAGCTCTGAGACACAATATCATTCCAAATATCAAATTTCATTAAGATCCCATCACCCGCTCATAAGTTAAAAATACTTCATTTTTTCTATTTTTTCCGAATTAACCGGCCCCCCACTCCCCCCCCAGATGGTCAAATCGGGAAAACGACTATTTCCAATTTAATTTGGTCCGGTCCCTAATACGCTTGCCAAATTTCATCGTCCTAGCTTACCTGGAAGTGCCTAAAGTAGCAAAACCGGGATCGACAGACACACCGACAGAATTTGCGATTGCTATATGTCACTTGGTTAATACCAAGTTCCATAAAAACCTATAGATAAAAATACCAGAAAGTTAAATAGTAATTTAAACGTAAACACGAGGATCATAAAAACGAAAATATAGAGAACTACACTCTTACATCAAAGGTAAAAAGTTAACTGAACTAAAATAGATGAAAACTGATCCATTGAAAATAAATTCTATTGCGAACGAATATTCCTTAAAATACTGACAGGAGTTATTTTCAATTATATTTTGACACATTTCACCTTTCATTTTCATTTTAGCAAACTAAGTCTCTGAGTAAGTTTTGATAAGACTTTTGTGTATCCTGCTCGAGTCAGCTTTCTTTCTGCTTGGGAAAAAATTGCTTTATGGCATATCAGATGTCACATCAGTGATAAACAAGTGATCTAAGGTGATCGGTGGTCTATTCGTGAAGGCGATCTATAGAGGTAGCACTTCCAGAAAGCCCAGAAAGAGAAATAAAAAACAAACATATACAGAACAAATAAAAAAGAATAAAAGAAAAAAAATATTGAAAAAATGAAGAGATTCAGCAAAAGCTGTTGACTGCGTATTTTGAAAACCATGGGCCACTCAATCCTGAACAACTGAACAACAGAGAGAGAGAGAAAGAGAGAGAGAGAGAGAGAGAGAGAGAGAGAGAGAGAGAGAGAGAGAGAGAGAGAGAGAGAGAGAGAGAGAGAGAGAGAAAGAGAGAAAGAGAGGGGGACAGGACAGAGGGAGAAAAAAAACTGAGGACTAAATTGTCCGGTATACGGAAATGAAAGAGTTACCAGAGAAAGGAAGAGTATGCATACAGAGGAGAAAAAATAAGAAAAAAAAAAAAACAATGAGAAAATTGACCGTTAGCAGAGACAAATGATGACGGGAAACATAATTTAAAAGGGCTTACTTATCATAAATAATTCCGTCGACACCTAATTTTTTCATTTGTCTAATAATGGCTTGGTCGTTGTTGTCTTCGCCCCAACAGAAAAGAGTAAGTCCGAAATTCTTGACAAATCGGACTTGACTAGGATCGCGAAGAATATCCTCCGCATGCACATTTATACCCTAAAGCGGAAAAAAAAGGAAGATAAGTTAAACTGACATACTTAAAGTGGGGTTTGGCAAAAAACAATTCAACAGACAAAAGAAAAGCTGAACGTAAGATTACTTCACTTTTACCGTTAAAAAAGAAAAAAAGTAACTGAAAAATAATTCTTTGATTTTTCACACGACTAAATTTATTTTCTGCATTTTATAACAGGAAAAAACAAATGAACACGTGAATTAGGCTAGATACTAAAGCGTTTATCAAAAGAACACATAAACTCTCAAGGAATAGTCCCCTGTTCTGTAAGCCTTGCTTAAAAGCAATCCGGACCAATTGTAGGTACGGTAATTTTATCCCTTCTGATACCTTACTGTTACAATCATTACTGCTTTTCTCTTTCAAATAATCCGTTCATAACCAATAGCCATTTTTTTTTCAATTACATTACTTAGAATAAGAGTAGTCTACAAGCCATTCAAAATTTACGCATTTACAAAATTATGAGCGCCTACCAAGTGCTTCGCACTTTCTTCCCGATCAGCAAAGCTCATCTCTATTACTTAGGGTCCTCCTAAGCTTTACTCAGACGAGAGACATTTTGTCTTGAGAACAGCCACCAGACATATGACAAGAATAGTGGCAATCAGTGGTAATAATAGACAATCAGACTTAAATAGGCGATTTCGCCTACTTCAAACACCATAGGAAACCTTTGCAGGCATCATTGAGAAGAAAGTGTAAAGAACTCGCCATAACAAATGCTGACTGAAGTCCATTGTGAATTAACTAGCCTAAGTGCCTGTCGGAGGACGGATATAAAAAAGAATATGTGCAGTATGTCAAGGACCACAGAAAAAGTAGTTTACTCTCTTCTCCCAAGCACAAAATCATAGCCCCCTTGTACCCCCTCCAAAAAAACACACAATAACTTACAATTGTAAGGCTAGTACTAAGCGCAAAAAATTATATAACTGTTATTCTTGCAGAAAAAAGCACAAGCATCCCAATGAGAATTTTCCTCCTCTTGTATTTACAAGCGCCACCTTTCTCTCTATGCTCATTTTCACATAATTTATGATTCATAAAATAATATAATACTTATTCAGATTCTACTTGAATCATTTTGTCAAGATAAATAACACTTCTAAGCCTCCTAAAATATACCAAAATGATGGGAACCACTGTTTTTTCTTAATTGATATAAAAAGAAAAAATCATTTTAACGATTTTAACAGTCTTTAATTCGACTTACTTCTGGCTCATCCTTAACCAACATGAGAGTTTGGTCATTTGTTTATTATCTCTAGTGAGGGTAGGGCTAAGTTCTGACAGACCTTGAATTGTAGTGCCACAAACCCATGCAATGTCACCCAACGAAAAAATGTGGCTTTTTTTCAAGGCCACCAACTGAGGAGGACAGTACACCCCTTCCACTTCCTATATAATTGAAAAAATGCTTTTATTTCAAATTTTCGTAAAAAAAATCGAATAAATTATACATCCCAAGATTTTGAAAACACTTTTACATATATGGTTTTTTTATAAAAAAAATTTAACCACCCTCCTCTTTTCCATATTCTTTGAACTGGCGTCATTCTTCACGAGGACAAATTTTTAGTTTACTTCTGCTTCAAATCAGAATTCATTTTTTTTTGTCCACGCCGACAAAATTGTGCTTAAAGTTGCGGAAAACCAGTACAGTTAGTATTCTTTTTCAGATACTCATTCAATAAAGTATTCTTTTTCCTAACTGTACTTTAGAAAATTTCGTTTTTAATCAGACATAACACCTGCAATTCAAATATCAGCTTCGCTTGGTCACTTTTGCTGGACAAAACTTATCATTTTCAATCAGAACTGTTAACTTTGTGCAATATTTTCGATAGTATTAATCAATCCTATTGTCTGAAGCTCAATTTAACCAAAGAAAGACGACTAGAAGGCGGAATATATTAAATGTTAGGAACATCAACATGCTATATATTCAGCTAGCGATTTTTCATTTCTGTACAACAATCTTTATGATATCTGGCAGGTAAAATACGTAACAAATAATTTAAGCTTGCAATACCATCATTTGTTTTTGTTAGTCAATATCTCTACCCCTGCTGCTAGCGTAAGGTCTATAATCTATATATATTTTCTCCTTAGTTTTCTTCCAGTTCTGTGTCGTTTAGTATAGGTGATCAGTATCGTTCAAATGATCTCTCCACTTTTTAGTAACAACGAGCAAAAAATTGAGTTCAGTGATCGGCAACCTTTTTAGTTCAATTGGCTTATAGTCTTTTCAAGACTGTAAAAAATTCATTTAAGAGCCGCACTTGGGGTGTAAAATGTATCCATAAAAACGTATGTGTTGTTGAGTTTGCAACCATCAAAAATATCTAATCAAAATTAAATATAAAAAAAATTCAAATATGTAACCAAGTAAAGTAAGACGGCACTAGACCCTTAAGGTCCAAACCGGCGGTGCTGATCTCCGTTTCATGGCCCTCCAGCCAGGAAGTGCAATGGGGGGTTGGGGGCCAACCATCCTGTGCTTTCACACACCCTTCCTGCTTACCTGCCCCAGATTTCTCCAGGTACCCATTTAGAACTGCGTCGACTCTGGCTGAGCTTACAGAGTCGCGCCACTGACCCCCCGTCACAAACTAAATAACTGGTCACAACTGGGATTGAGCCCGTGCCCCTTGGACACAGAATTCCCACGCCAGCGCGCCAACCACTCAGCCAGGACAGCTATAAAATCAAACCAAATATGTAGCCAAAAAATCAAATATATAATCAAACCATTAATTTATCATAAACTTATTTTCTAAAGCCGAATTTCAAAAATATATAAAAATAATGCCTGAGCAAAACTTTTGAAAAGAGCATTGGTAGTTTTTGAAGCAAGCTGACCATGTTGTTTAGTTTACTGAATTAATATTTTGACCTAGGAACATTTTCATTTTCGGTAATATCAACTCATTTTAAGCTGGATCTGATTATTCATTTTATTTTTTTCTGGGCCTTTTTGGGCCCTTTTTTTGGAGGAAGTAATATTATTTTTTCTTTTGCATTAGGGCCCTCTTCACCAAGAGACTTTATGATATAAGTTTCGAGTCAATCCTATAAAATCAGTTTTTATCCCTTTTTTTTTTAAATTAAGCTCCTTTGGCTCACAGACCTATGGATACAAATTCAAACCGACCAGGAGCAAAAGGATTTTGACCCAAGGAGCGATCCTTAAAAATTCCAACCACATTTAGAGCTAAGGTCAAACATAAGCGCCTTGTTTCTATTATAAAAACATATCCGTAAAGAGGGTTATTTACACAATTTAGGATCTTTGCCCCTGGGCTGAACAAATCTTTTGTTTGTTTGTTAATTTGCAAACACAATTTCATTAAAAAAGATTTCATTACCAGTCTTAAAAGTACCGTATTGCATCTTGGTAGATTACTACTAAAGAACAAAAGAAAAAAAGGAGAAAAATATAATTAGAAATAAAACAGGCTGTTAAAAGTTCACACAAAGATCGAACTAATCGAGCTCAGGTAGAAAATTAACTAACTATTCTTTATTTTCCACTTATCTTTACCACCAACAGCTTTTAGCTGTGCTATGCCCAAGCAATATTGCTCAAAGTTTATTCAAGAAATCACCCTTGACAAATGTGCCCAAGAAACTGTTCAGGTACGACAGCAAACATTTCAGTTGAAAAACAATATCTCAAGGGAAATGAACACGAAAAGTGAGCCGTGAATACAGAATAATGAAATCCATCAACTGAGGAATGACTGCTTGTAATTAAAATTTATTTTGTAGATCGTACAGGATATTGCAGCATATATAGTATTGCACCACCAACAGGATTTTCCACCATCAGATGCATATAGTTGTACATAGTGGTCAACAGAGTTACCATTATGAATTACCATATTACTTAGAAAAACTATAAGCAATTTGTGTTTAAAATGAAGAGGTTGCCCGAAAATTGATAGTAAAAAGGGACTTAAAAAAAAAATTCATATAACAACTCTATTGCAAATGTCGACAACCGATACAGAAGAAACCCAAGAATCAAAAGTCTAAAATTTTCCTTTCAAAAATTAAGAAAACAATGTTTCTATCAAGTTTAAAAGGAATTTCACCCGTCCCTGGCCCAGCTTCTTTATAAATTCTAGATATATTTTCTGACCATACCAGTATGTCACAACTCAAAGCAAAGTATGTAGAGACAGGGATACAATTAGTTCTTGGATCTTTGTATGGCTCCATTCTCTGGCTAACACCTATGGTCAAAAACAGGACAGGATACTTGTTTTGCTTAGTCCTCAGCCTGAAAGACAGAGAAAATAAAAATGTGAAAGGACGAAAAAATAAGCAAAAGTGAAGGTATCAGAGACAATGCTCGATAACCTTTAATATAAGTTAATTTTAGTTAATATTTGCGTTGCATCCATAAAACTCAGTAGCCCCGTTTTCATTTCATTTAATCCCAGTAGAACCTAAATTACTAAAACTTTCAAGCAGATTAAAGACAACGTATTTACCTTGTCTATGTACCCTCATTCAAGTTAAAATTTCATATTCCGTGCAGTTCCCAAGAGAATTCAGATATGGTAATTTAACGATATGGCAAAACATTCGCACCTTCGATTTACTTTGCTACTTTGCCGTGAATATGTTTTCAGTTTCATAACAGCTAATAGTGCAAAAACGCTTATGTTAACCAGACAAAATTTAGTAGCCTCTTCCACCAACAACAAAATTGAATCCTAGAAAATCAAGCTCCCTGCCCTCCCCCCCTCTTCCTTCTCCAACATAACCTGAAGGCTCCAACTCAATCCCTCGAGTTTTCCCAGAGAAGTTGTATAAATGGTATTTTGATAACCCAAATTTATCTAGTGTATTTTGATTTGTCTCTCCCCTCCCCTAAGCCCTTCATCTTTCACTTACCTCCAAAGAGTCCCTGAGAGTTCTAGCTTTATACCCCAAGCTGTTCCAGAGGAAGCAAGTGCGTCATTTTCAATATTCTGACAACACATATTCTTTTTTTTTTTATTCTTTTTTTATTTACCTTGCTACTTAACCGTGTATAGATTAAAAGTCCCACCGAAGCTTATAGCACAAATATATTTTGGCAGAACTTTGACAAAAATCGTCTAGTCCCTTACGCCAAAACACAAAATGAAATCCACCCGCCCCACATTGACCTTCCTTTCCCCAATGGCAACTTAAAGAATATAAATTTGCAAATTTGGGGAGTCTTGGCCTAGCGAGCGATTTTAAAGAGCTCCTAGCTGTTCGAACAACCAAGACCAAACATGCCCATTTTTTCGACTAGAATATATGTGAGTAATGAGTAAATTACATAATTTAGAGCCAGTGCATCCGGATTTCCCATTAAAAAATCTTTCTGTAAAAGCTTTAATTCGTTTTTGAATCAAACCCCAAGCAAAAATAAGGACGTATTTTTTGAAACAATAACTAATCTACATATACGAACTTACATGACACATATGTCAGGATGAAAGCATGAGAAAACAATTTTTCTTTTGCCGGCATGGCGAAGAACAGTCATGACAACTTGATCGACGTAAAGATTTGGATCAAAAGGATGTTCTAATTCGTATGTTCCGTCCTGAAATTTAAATAATTTTTCTGTTAATGTTAAACAAAAAAATTTTTTTCTTATTAACTGAAAGCGCAGATATGGAAGATCTCTAGACCTGTTTTGACTCCATGAATCTGTCGAACCAAAAACTTTGTTTCGGAAAGCGGAACAAATGCAAAAAACTAAAGATGTAATTCAGCAGAAGAAATAACATGTAAAGAAATCTTAAATAGGAACATATCGTAGAGCACCATCGTTAGAGTACTGTCTTTGTTCAAATTTGGTCAAACATTTTTTGGTCAAATAAGCTCTCTTTGATAGTGGAATAGACAGTATAAGAACAAGACAAAACAAAGAAAAAACGTACTAAATATTTGGGTGTAGCGACCGTAAACTCTGGATAAGATTGTTGCAGAAAAAGTTTTCAAGCCAGTAATCATAAAAGTTGATTCTATACTAAACAAATTTCACACGGTCTATTTACAGATTAATTTAAAAAAGTTTTCCCACAAAACAAATTTTTCAACAAAAAGTAAATAACAATATTAAACCAAAGATGAGGAGAATTAAAGTCAAATAATATTTCAAGCCTAAAAATACCATAAGTCACCATCAATAAATAAATGAAACCCAAAACGAACATATATTACAATGAATAACCAAATCAAACTCAAAACGAGGAGAAGGTAGGAGTAGTGCTGACACTCCCCTGCCTTGAACAGACTCAAAAGTATTTTGCACTTTACTGAAAACAATCCTTATTTCCAGCTCAATGTTTTTATTTGTTAAATCCAGATAACATTTTAAATATATTTTGTTTTTAGTAAATTGCAAATTATTTGAGTCTTTAGAAGTGATGAAGGCGTCAGCCCTACTCCTCTTAGTTTCTACTCCTTTTGAGTTTGGTATGGGGGTTATCAGCCCTACTCATGTTATTTTTGGCCGGTTATTTATTGTAATTTCTATTAGTTTTGGTTACATTTATATATTGATGGTTATTTATGGTAGTTAGTATTTTTTTATTTATTTATAGTAGGTATATAGTGTAGGTTATAGTGTAGGTAGTTATTTATGGTAGTTTTACCCTTGAAAAGTATTTAACTTGATTTCTGTCATCTTTGTTTTAATGTAGCTCTTTACTTTTCGCTGAAAAATTATTTATTATTTATTTACGAATTAACGACGCTTCTTGACTACTAAGGTTCCTGCGTCGGCGCGACACAGTAAGTGATCACCTTGGCTTGTGCTTTAAGGCTAACTTCTTCCCGTGTAGGCCGAATAAGCCCCAAATTTATGCTACCAAGACTGAGTGGAATAAAATAAACGCCGACCAGTATAAACAGACATGTGATGAGATTCTCGGAAAGATAAAAGTTCCCTTTCAGCTCTTGATGCATGGCTCGAGTGATTTGGTAGCACTAGACATTTATTGTACTGAGATTATACATGCAATGAAAACGGCTGAGCAGGCTTCTGTACCCACTCGCCGTTTTAAACCTGGAATCAGCAAGCCTGGCTGGAGTCGCTCTCCTAAAGTAAGGCAAGCCAAGGCTCGTGCTAAGTTTTGGCTGAGATTATGGCGCGATTGCGAGAGGCCTAGGTCAGGTGTAGTGTTTGAGCAGTTCCGCAACACGAAAAAAACTTATAATAAGTCTGTAAGTGATCTTAAAGCTGCCGAAGCCGAACTTGCTTCCCAAGAAGCAGCAAATAATCCTGTATCTATGTGGAAGTCTTTTAGACAGTCTAAACCAGTGACAAACCCTGCTAGTAACATACCTGAGGAGCAGTGGGTAAAACACTATAGTGAAGTTTTTGGGATCAAACATGCCCAACTAACAACCGAAAGTGATAGCGAGCTCTCACGAGCTTTTGCGTCCCTCTTGAGCCAACGGAACTATTTTACCGTCTCAATAGGCGAAGTGCTCCAGGTTT
>NC_088878.1:13612340-13692763 GCF_032884065.1 Artemia franciscana | reverse complement strand
TACAAAATACAATTCAAAATTGAATTGCAATACACATAATTCCCCTCGAAAGACTCCATGGCCAGGGATACAAGGAGGATAAGAAAAAAAAATTATTATACAAGCAATAAATTCAATATAGGCAATCACATATAGCAGTTTACAGGCAATATATTTATGGGGGATACAATATAAGCAACAACTAGAAGGAGAAAAAAAGAAAAAAAAACATAGAGAACATACCTGAGGCCTGGGAGCAAAGTGCAGAGAGGAAAACCACACACCACTAACAAAACACAGGGGCCATCAGCTCCTCAGAGGAAAAAAATCAATCTATTTGATTCTTTATTAAATGACCCTTAAGAATCCTTTTAAAAGTCCTAAACGAGTGGCATTTCTGCACTGAAGAAGGTAGTGAATTCCAGACCTGTTGACAAGCAATGTGGGGATTGAAATCTGATCGAATAGTAGGGGTAGGCGGAATGTGGATATTACTTGAAGAACGAAGGCTATATGGAGCTGAATCAGAAATAAACATAGGAGTTTTCCGAAGACATTTTGGAAGATTGCCGTGAAGTTGATCAAAGAAAAAAGAAGCACAAGAAATAATGTAAATAGACCGTAGACTTAAGAGCCGTGTTGGTGAAGAACGGTTGGTGTCCATAACCAGACGCCGTGCTTTATTATACATGACGGAAAGTGACCGCAGCATAGACGGAAAAGTAGACATCCATACAATGGGGCAATAAGAAACATATGACTGGACAAGACACAAAAAAAGAAGTTTCAGAATAGATCAAGGAAATGAGTATCTAAGTTTTCGAATGATACCCAAACTCCGTGAGACCTTAACCCTATCATGGCTACATGGTTTCTGAATGGAAGGTTCTCATCAAGCAGAATACCAAGAAACCGGACCACCCGATTATCTGGTCTACACAAGGAGCCTTGTGACACCTGAAGGTGTGTAAGCTGAGGGAAAGCTACACCAATTCGAAGAAAAATAAGAAAATGTGATTTACCAACATTCAAGACGAAGTAATTGGCATTAAACCACGACATAACTCTCTCAAATAATGCCACAAGGTTAGACTTGATATCACATTCCGTCTTCCCAAGGGTCCCAAGAGTGGTATCATCAGCAAAAGCAACAAGAAAATCTTCATTAGAAGAAGTATTGGAACACGACTGAGCATCAGGGTGACACAGCTTGCAACATGCCAGAGGCCTGGTGTTTTTACAGCCGAAATCAGATCATTAACATAAATCAAAAATAAAATGGGACCAAGAACAGATCCCTGCGGGACGCCATAATATACTTCAGAAGGGCTCCGGAAAAGCGGATCAATGGAAATAAGCCTACCAGAAAGATATGAATCAAAACAAGAATAAGCGTTTGATGTTATATCAATATGTGATAGTTTCCAAAGAAGAATCCGATGAGTCAAGGAATCAAAAGCTTTACGAACATCCAAAAATAAAGCTGCCGGGTATGACCAGAATCTATCGCCGAATGGATGAAATTCGATAAAGCTGCGCAAGCATGCTCCGTAGAGTGACTAGCTCGGAATCCAAACTGGAAACCATGCCAAAAATCCTTTGCATCCAGAAAACTAAGAAGCCTGGATACCATAGCCTTCTCAAAAATTTTGCTGAAAACAGACAGGAGAGAAATTGGCCTATAATTAGCAGGATCACTCCGAGTACCACCTTTATAGAGTACTATAACCTTAGCTCGCTTGAGAGATTCAGGAAAAATACCTTTCTCGAAAGACAGATTGATGAGCTTAGTCAGTGGTGACAGAATAGCAGGCAGAATGGCACGGATAACCCTTGTAGGAATTTTGTCTGGTCCTGAAGAGGATGATCCTTTAAAAGCATTCACGATACGAGCTACCTCAAATTCAGAAACGGAATTCAAGACCATCGACTTCAATCATAAGGGTCCAAGAAAGGCTCTGAAATGGCAACGAGAAGTTGCAGAGCTTGCAGAGGAAGCAGTTACCTTTCCTATATTAGCAAAATAAGAGTAAGCTCTAGCTGAAACATCTACATCTCCTTAGAAGGTTTTACCATCGATTTTCAGCATGGTGGAACTGAAGGCAGAGGGGGAGTAGGTCTAAGAACTGAATTAATTAAATACCATGTATTCCTTACATCCTTCCTACATTCAGAAAATTTCCTACGATAATACTGAGACTTTGCCTTCCGACACAGATAATTAAATATATTCCTAAAGGCCTTGAATCGTTCGTGATGAGCTAAAGATGGTGAAGCCTTGTAAAGCTTCCACAAATAATTTTTCCTTTTCCAGCTTTTATGGAGACCTGGAGTCATCCATGGATTCAGGGGTGCTATCCTTTTCGAAGTATGAGGCGCTGGACCCCGATTGCAAATTTCCTGGATTTCTTCTTTAACTAAATCTTAATAGGAATCAAAAGAGTGGTTAAAATCTGAATCAGAAACCACAAACTACCCATGGTACATCCAGACGAGAATTAAGTAGACTTAGCTCAGTATCACCGTAATGGAAAAATGGGAGATTAGATGGTGATACTATACGCTGCGCTTGATCAGCACTCTTAGATCGGGAAATAGCGGGAAAATGATCAGAAATATCACTAACCAGCACCAAATTATCTAAAACATCTAGTGACGAAAAAATATTATCGATAAGAGACGCTTATGTTTCTGTAACTCGGGTTGGTATACAAACTGAAGGTAGAGTTCCCGAAGAGAGCATCATTGACAAAAAATCAATAGTTGAAGCAGAATTTTGATCCAGCAGGTTGAGGTTAAAATCACCCATAAGGATTAGTTCACAGGGATGTTTTTGGACTGAGTCCAAAACTTCTCCAGAATTTTCAAAACGAAGGAATAGATCCACTGGGGGACCTATAAAATAAACCACAACTAAATACTTACGCATTGATTTAATCTCAATAAATAGAGATTCAAAGATTCCTTCCTCATTTCTGCTCAAATCATTTCGGACATTACATGCAAGACGATCAGCAATATAAAGCATAAGGCCACCTCTCTCCATCTGTTTCCTATTCAGCCTCTCCATCCTATATCCTGGAATATCTAGAAGGATATCCTTTTTGAATCCAGGAAAGTTTCACATAATCCTATAACATCAGGAGTTCCATCACTAACGATCCGTTTCAGCTCATCAAAAGACGAGCAGAGTCCCTGAATGTTCAGATGAAACATAGAGAAAATATCATCTCGTTTAGAGGAGGCAGAACCATTTAATTGCGAAACATTCTTACTTTTAAAAGCCGAATTAGAATCATTATTCATCTGATTTATATTTCCAATTGAATTATTAATAATATTTTCAATATCAAGGGATTATTTTGTAAATCAAGTAAACGATCCCCAAAGAGTTGATACCAGCCTGGCCACTACTCATGGTGGATGGCAGTTCCGCCCCACGACCAAGCCCACCAGACCACAGGTATAAGAAAAAAATATAAGGAAAGAAGGGTAAAAAATAATATAATTAAGGTATGGATAAATAATGATAATAAAATCAAGGTAAGAATAAATAAGAAAAAACAGGGAAAGAGAAGAAAAAAGAAACAATGAAAAACTAAGAACTCCTCCCCCATGCCTCTCCCATTGAAAAGAAAAGCACTAAAACTCACAGTAAATAGGTTTGTTCTAATACTATACTTTTGGTGCAAAAAAAAACAAAAACAAATAGCAATACAATAAAAAAGACACAATATTTGTTGTAGCAGAAGATACCATTATATAAGTCACTATTACTATTTTTATTGCATCGGACCAAACTAACTCAACAAATAATTCAAGCAATGCCTTTTTCTTATCAAAAAACAATAAGTGTCCGGGCTTCCACAAACTCACTAAACAAAAAAATAAAAATAAAATATTCAGTCATGTGATCCAGTCCATAGAATTGCCCCGGCCATTTCCTTGCCTTCACTGTCGTTGCGTTTGAATCAGGCTACTAATATCTAGTGGGATTTCATCAAACAAAAACATAGAGACGGTGGTATGGATCTCGCAATCCAAGTTTCGAAACCTGTTTTTTCACGAATACTGGTTCGGATAGCTAAAAATTTTTTTCTAACTTCTCGAACAGACGGGGGAGAATCATCGGATAGAAAAACATTCTGATTGCCCATGATAGTTTTTCCACGAAGATTTCGAGCCTGTTTTAGAACTGCCACTTTCAGCTCCCTGTTCTCCATGATAACCTTTACCAGCTTTTTTTCAGGCTTAACATCAGCTATCGTGTATTTGAGTACCTCATGGATTCCAAGGCATGACGAAATTATACAATCGAAAATCGCTTTTGCGTTTACAGTATCAATCGCTGTCACGTTCCATACTAGAATATTTTTTATCAGTTTCTTTACTTTCCAGCTTCATCATTGTATGCCTTAGGCTAGATAACTGCGATTTCAGTAAAGAATTTTCATCAACCAGCACAGAAATGTGGTTCTTCAAATCGTTGGTTTCTATCTCAAGGCTGATCACTTTAGGCTTAATACCTTCCACCTCCAATTTCGATTCCAATACAGATTCTTCGATCTTAGAAATCCTTTGATCTAATCCTTTAAAATTAACATTCAGCTCATTTAACGTAGTTGAATTTTCTTTAATAGTCTGTAAAACTAGACTCAAACTATCAGCTAGTGATTTCAATGAGATTCCTTCCATAGAACTGGATGTGAGAAAAAACTCGTCAGATTTTTCCTTCTTCCTCTTTCCTCCCATTATACAAAATAGTAATTGAACTCCAAGAAAAAATAGACTGTAGAAATATACTACCACATAAAACTCACTTAGCGTAACATTGGCGTCTGAATCTATCCAAAAAAATTTCGACAGCAAATTAACCTTGCTGAACACTAAATGAACGGTCCGACGCAAAGTAGGATTTTTTACCTCGAATGCATTCTTGTTTTATCAAAACTTTGTGAGAGTAAATCCGGTTAGGATGTTCACTGAATGAATGCTATATGTGAACTGAAGTTAAAAGTTAAGTCTATTAAAAAGTTAAGTCTAACTCTCATAAACATATAGGACTGCAAATTCCGATATTGTCGGAATGGAAAGGCAAGACTCTTCTTCTATAAAGTACTAACAGACTGCAATAGAATATGCGTGACTCTGACTCTGAACACCAACAAGACATATACCCCATCGCTGTAGACTAAGTGATTATTTGGAGCGTTACCTTTCGACTACAGAAAAGATACACCGAAAAACTTTAGAAAACGCAACCAAAATTTTATTCACATGTATTTTCGTGACTTCTGTACGATTCGGAAAAAATGAGGGGGGGGGGGTCAAACAGGGTATCGCCCCGTGTTTTTTAGTTATCTTTTTGTGTCTTGCATAAAATGTGGTAAAAAATTTCCTTTCCCTCTCTCTCCCTTTCTCTATCTCTCTCCAAAACCTCGGATAGGATCTAGAACTGTGATTCGCAACGTGGGTGCAGGCCATACCGGTGGCGCATAGCGACCTTTGGGTGAGTCGTGGGCAGGAAGTGCACCATTGGGCTGACTATACTTTAAAGCCGTGCAGTAATTGAGGACAAAGTAGATTGCAATCTGGATCAGGTGAATTTTTTAGGTCGAGGTCTTTAATGCCTTGCTTGACTACGGGCGTTGAAAGGGAAGTTGAAATGGTTAAGGACGGTACTTCCGAGGTCCCAAGCCTAGCGAAGGGTCATTTGCGAGATCTAAAGTGCCGAGCCCCGATGAAGCAAAGTAAGGTCTCATGCCAAACCCTATCTGCTGAGTTGGTGAGTGAAACAAATAGAACTATGCAACAAAACCATTTTTTTTGGACGAAATCAAATTTCGGTTGTTTTGGTATTCAACAGTACAAACCTAATCCCTGTACAAAAATATATATGATTCCGCCTTCAATTTTGCCGCTTATTTCCTATGGAATTTATATTATCTTGGCTAACTCGTATCGACTGGATAATCGTAAAAAGTGCGAGACTGTCAAATCGATCGCAAAATCTGTTATCTAGTACCCTTCTAAGCGACGCAACGAAGCATAGGGAACCCAACTGCGATTTGCAACCTTGGGTGTTCCCATGGTGCCGCCTGGTATCGAATCAAAATAGTCTAAAAGCTTTAAAATATACCCTGGAGACAGAACGATATGTGTACCCCCAGGGTAAGGGCACTGACATATTTAAATACTTTTCTCAAACAGAGGTCTTATATATGCATTTTAGTACAAAGCTACCTGTGACAGAAGGCAAATTATTTGCAATGCGCAGAGGCAAGGTAGGAGGTATATTGAGCCTGAGATTGAAGGCAAAGGGGTCAACATAAAGTTGTACGGTCCTCAACAGATATGCGTAATTGAGTCGTAATCTCTAGATTCTGAAACCTTGAAGAGTAACAAACGGTATCTTGCGCAATGCTTTCATTTTTGCTTTAGCATTAAGTCACATCCGAAACTAGTGGTTTTAATACAATCATTTCGTTAGATTGCATGTCAACAATCTGACTCTAAAGGAAGTATTTTCAACAGAAACTAACCGGTAGGCAAGCTATAGCCTACATAAAACTTAACATTTTCTTCCTTAAATAGACTAAAGGTCATTTGCGATTGTATCAACTAGATAATGGGATGAGCAATTGGACTTATTTTACATAGCATTTTGGTGTGGATGCGTGGCAACAAGAAATTATCAATGGAACGTTGGTAAGAGCAGTATTGACAACAAAGACTTGCTCATGTCATTCACTTTTCTAACCTTAATGTACCAAGGGCATCAAAATATAAAAAATTGCCCCATCTTAGGTCAATTCACTGGCAGATCCAGGCCCCCCCCCCGAAAAAAAAAAATTCTCGTACCCTCTTTCCCTGTTATTTTTTCTTTTTTTACCTTTTTCAAAAAATAAATTTGTCAATTTTGTCAACTATTGGCACCTTTGTCATATTCCCCCGAAGATTTTGCTCATTGGGGCCCTTGTCATATTGGGCCCCCCAAGATTTTGCTCTAGATCTGTCCATGGGTCGGTCAATTCATACCTGAAAACTGCGATTTCCTAAGATTCTTTCTTTCGGCTGCTTCAAACTTACGAAGTGTCTTGGCAAAATCACATTTTCGGCCGTGTTACCACGCTGACTCGTGAAAATAAATAAGCGAAAACGGTACTTACGTGTTATCCCGACCACCCTCAAGAACTGGAGTTAAGTTAATCTTAATGAAATATACCAAATATGATGAAAATATAAAAATTCTGTAACAAAATTATGGAAACTACAACAGAGAATTTTGGAAAGCAGGCCACAAAGAAAGCATTATATTAAATTCCTAACCTAAACAACTCTATGCATTAAATATTTAACTAAAATACACCTAGATAGTACTTTATCTCACTCATGCTAAGCTGACTTTCTGAGAGTAAACACGGAAAAACTTGTTTTAAGCAGATCAAACTTCTTGAGTGTGGTCGGGATAAGGCGTAAGTACCGCAAAAACTAATTAACTAAACTTAACAATGCTTTCTTCCGTAAAAACTCAAACATCAACAAACTGTTGATTCCTTAAGAGAATTAAACCTTCGAAGAAAGCCGCACTCTATTAAACTGTTTGGTAAAATATGTTTTTAGCTTATTTTTTGCTCATTTTCGCACGCTTCTTTTTTTTTCGGCACCCCCAACTACCAAGAATTCCGTGGCTGCATATGGGGGCACTTCCCACTAAAAATCCAATCACGCATTTCATAATTTGTTAGGATATATGGGATCTTGTCATTTTCTACTTAACCAATTCAAACAGCGAAGTTTTGTTTTCAATGTTCTTGGTACGATAATGGTTTCACCTGAAACACCTTTTAACCTTGGCTATTATAGCAAAAGGCTTTACAATGACCTGAAATTGGAAATCCAATCGATAAGAATGTTAATTTCTAAGAATTTTATCTTGTATCAACTGGATATTAAGTTCTAAACTCTTTAATTGTAAGTATTTTAAGATAAATATTTTTGTCAATCTGCCGTTTTTGGGGTGGATGCCATGACAACCCTGGGCATTTTATGCAAGTATATGCTTTTACCTCGGAGGAGACTCTCAACGTGATCCATGTCAGAGTTTAGGATACGGGCAAGCCATATCACTTTATTAAATAGGTCACCCCGATAATTGGTTGAAACGATGGAAGATGATACAAAATCTCTGTGTATGTACCTACTCTAAGAGTATTTTATACATCTTAGTGCCTAACTCTTAAATGAGTTTGAATTTTATTGGTTTATTATATGCGATTGTTTTTTCAATCGTTTGAATATTATCTTCAATTTTTTAGGGTTATTTTTATATTACAAATACAAAACATTATAAAAATATTATATATATATATATATATATATATATATATATATATATTTATATATATATATATATATATACATATATATATATATGTATATATATATGTATATATATATATCCCTTATGTATCGTTTAGTAAAAATATGCTGTATCCCTCTAACCTAAATTTATTCTGTCCATCATATAATAAATACTGATTCTAAATTATTACCTATTTTTGGTCATGACCGCACAGTTCCTAGATATTTGCCCCTTGGATGCTTGTATGATTTACACAACAGCTCAAAGCATAGGTAAAATCCCATAGTGTAATTTAAATATTTTCCCTTTGATTTTTTCTTGAAAATAACCTTTGCCTTTCGATACCTTCCTGCATGTTAATAGCAGGTAATTTAGTGGTAATTATAATAGCAAAGGATAAAATAATGCTTTTTAGTCATGGGTATAGACTTAACAATTGCTAAAGGAAAAATGCGAAACAAAATTTCTACTGATCTTGAAGATCTATTTTTGTTTTGTACCTCTGCTGCTGTTTTCAGCGGTACAAAAATTACCTCTTTTTTGGGGATGTGTAGCCTTTAATTATTGGGGTTGCGAGTGAACCCTGTGACCAAGGCTTTATTGGTTGTAACGAAAATTTCTACGTCTTTAAGGCATCTGGACAATAAGGACAATACAGAAATTTAGTTGCCTTTTGGCTGTCCATAGTGGCTCATTTGTGAATAGTGTTGATTGTAAGGGCAATTAGATCTATGTTTTATTTGTTTTGGCCTTAGTTTTCAGTTCCATGCTTCTTTAGTCTTTTGGTTTTTAATTTTTTTCCTTTTTTGGTGCTGAAAATCATCTTTCATGGATCAATTCAGTGGTATCAATTGATGAAAATTAGGGGGGGGGGCAATTCGTTTTTCAATGTGAATAACAATAAAGAAATATTTAACAACGAAAATACAATAAAACGTCTTAGTTTTAAATCTAAAGGGGGAGGGTGAAGTGCCCACTTCCCCTTCACCCTCCAGTTGATGCCATTGTGAACACTGATCCAAAAACAGGCCAGTTTAAAATTTTTAAGTTTTTTATTTTTTCTAACCTGGATTTTCTAAATCCAGAGAGATTAATGTTAATGCGCATACCCAAGAAGTTACAATAAAAAAGTGGGAACCCCTTTCTATTGTAAATGAAATAAAATTATAGAAAGACAAGCAATATTCATTCTCTTGTTATAGATAAGGATTGGGAAAATGCCTAATAGACACGGATTTCGAAGATCGTTTTATAAGGTTGTGTTATAAGTCTTATGCAAATCTCAGAAACAAGGCCGATCGTTCTTTATGCCCTGTATCTATTGAGGCCCTGAGGCTGGCATTGAAATTTGAGATACATATTCGTGCACCCCTCCCCCTTAAAAAAATACTTTCAATATCAAAGGACATCTACATAAAGCTTTTGATTCTTGAGATAAGTAAGGTAATTCTTTAATTGCAAGAAAAAAGTACCAAATAAAACAAGAGCTAAGAGCTCATATGGCACTTGTGACGAGGGGAGAAGAGCTAAGAGCCAAGAGATCATATGGTATGAGCTCTAACAAAATTCTATGAATCAATAGATTGATTTAAAAAGGAAAATAAGAGGCTTAATGCCGGTCAAGATTTAAAATAAGAGCTCTGAGTCACAAAGTCCTTCTAAATATCAAAATTCATTAAGATCCGATCACCCACTCGTAAGTTATAAATACCTAATTTTTTCTAATTTTTTCTCTCACTTTTGCCCCCCAGATGGTCGAATCTGGGAAAACGACTTTATCAAGTCAAATTGTGCAGCTCCCTGACACGCCTACCAATTTTCATCGCCCTAGCACGTCCAGAAGCACCGAACTCACCAAATCACTGAACCCCTCCCCCCAACTCCCCCAAAGAGAGCGAATCCAGTACGATTCTGTCAATCACGTATCAAGGACATTTGTTTATTCTATCCACCAAGCTTCATCCCGATTCCTACACTCCAAGTGTTTTTCCAAGATTTCCCCCTCCAAATCCCCACAATGTCAAAAGATCTGGTCGGGATTTGAAATAAGAGCTCTGAGACATGAATTCCTTCTAAAAATCAAATTTCATTACCATCCGATCATCTATTCGTAAGATATAAATACTCCAATTTTCATGTTTTCCAAGAATTCCGGTTCCCCCCTCCAACTCCCCCGAATGTCACAGGATCTGGTCGGAATTTGAAATTAGAATTTTTAAAGCACAAGATCCTTCTAAATATCAAATTTCATTAAGATCTGGTCACCCTTTCGTAAGTTACAAATACCTCAATTTTCAAAATTAACCCCCCCCCCAATTCCACCAAAGAGAGCAGATCCGGTCCAGTTATGTCAGTCACGTATCTTAGACAGGCTTCTATTATTCCCATCCAGTTTCATCCTGATCTCACCGCTTTAAGTATTTTCTAAGATTTCCGGTCCCCCCAACTGCCCCCCCCCAATTACGCTTGATCCGGTTGAGATTTAAAATAAGATATCAGAGCTACGAGGTCCTTCTAAATATGAAGTTTCATGAAGATCCGATCACTCCTTCGTAAGTTAAAAATACGTCATTTTTCTTATTTTTCAGAATTACCCCCCCCCCCCCAATTGAGCGGATCCGTTCCAATTATGTAAATCACGTATGCAAGACTTCTGCTTATTTTTCCAACCAAGTTTCATCCCAGTCCCTCCAATCTAAGCGTTTCCCATCATTTTAGGTTTCCCCACCCCAAACTTCCCCAAATGTCACCAGATCCGGTCAGGATTTAAAATAAGAGCTTTGAGACACGATATCCTTCTAAAAATAAAATTTTATGGAGATCCAATCACCCGTTCCTAGTTAAAAATACCTCATTTTTTCTATTTTTTCAGAATTACCCCCCCCCCCCCCCAACTACCCCAAAGAGAGCGGATCCGTTCTGGTTATGTCAATCATGTATCTAGGACTCGTGTTTTTTTTCACCAAGTTTCATCCCGATCCCTCCACTCTAAGTGTTTTCCAATTTTTAGGTTTCTCCCTCCCAGCCCCCCCCCCCCCAATGTCACCAGATCCGGTCGGGTTTAAAATAAGAGCTCTGAGCCACGATATCCTTCTAAATATCAAATTTCATTGAGATCCGATCACCCGTTCTTAAGTTAAAAATACCTCATTTTTTTATTTTTCAGAAATATCCCCCCCCAACTACCCAAAAGAGAGCGGATCCGTTCCGTTTATGTCAATCATCTATATAGGACTTGTGTTTATTTTTCCCCCACCATGTTTCATCCCGATCCCTCCACTCTAAGTGTTTTCCATGTTTTAGGTTCCCCCTCCCAACTCCCCGCCCCCATCACCAGATCCGGTAAGGATTTAAAATAAGAGCTCTAAGACACGATATCCTTCTAAACATCAAATTTCATTGAGATCCGATCACCCGTTCGTAATTTGAAAATACCTCATTTTTCTAATTTTTAAGAATTACTCCCCCCCCCCAACTACCCCAAAGAGAGCAAATCAGTTCCGATTATGTCAATCATGTATCTGGGACTTGTGATTATTTTTCCCATCAAGTTTCATCCCGATCCCTCCACTCTAAGTGTTTTCCAAGATTTTAGGTTTCCCCCCCCCCTCCAACTCCCCCCAATGTCATCAGACCCAGTCGGGATTTAAAATAAGAGCTCTGAGACACAATATCATTCCAAACATCAGATTTCATTAAGATCCAATCACCCGCTCATAAGTTAAAAATACTTCATTTTTTCTATTTTTTCCGAATTAACCGCCCCCACTCCCCCCCCCCAGATGGTGAAATCGGGATAACGACTATTTCTAATTTAATCTGGTCCGGTCCCTGATACGCTTGCCAAATTTCATCGTCCTAGCTTACCTGGAAGTGCCTAAAGTAGCAAAACCGGGACTTTAGGTTTCCCCCCTCCAACTCCCCCCAAGGTCATCAGATCCGGTCGGGAGTTAAAATAAGAGCTCTGAGACACAATATCATTCCAAACATCAAATTTCATTAAGATCCAATCACCCGCTGATAAGTTAAAAATACTTCATTTTTTCTATGTTTGCGAATTAACCGGCCCCCTTTCCCCCCCTCCAGATGGTCAAATCGGGAAAACGACTATTTAATTTAATCTGGTCCGGTCCCTGATACGCTGCCAAATTTCATCGTCCTAGCTTACCTGGAAGTGCCTAAAGTAGCAAAACCGGGACCGACAGACAGACAGACCGACAGACAGACAGACAGACCGACAGACCGACAGAATTGGCGACTGTTATATGTCACTTGGTTAATACCAAGTGCCATAAAAACGGAAGAACCACCAACGCCTTCTAACACATGGCTTTTTTTCAAATTTTGTGATTTTTTTTAGAAACTGAGAACAGACGCTTATTACAAGGCTAATTTGTCTTTTTGCTACACTGAAAAAATGCCATGAAACGCTAATATGAAACGCTAAATTCCTCATAAGTATGTCTTTTCCGGTTAATTATTAAGTGTGATTTACCACAGAAAGAGTGTCAATACCTGTTCTACTGTAACTCATGACAGCAATGGTTGATAGTAAAATTAATAATAATTTTTAATGAAAGTAAGTCTTTCCAGAAAATGGAGATTCAAGTTACGTCATTAAAGAAAAAGCATTAAATTACGTCATTAAAGAAAAAGCATTGCAAAATTTTACTGCTTATCGTCTTGTACTTTGGCTTGAAACAAGAAGAAATTGGACTAACTATGCCTCATAGATGCCTTCTAAAGGAAAGGCCATGGAATTGGATGCTTCTGTAGCAAAGCTTCTTTATTTTGAAATTGAAGTCTGCATATTTCAATAAGGATATTTTTCTCCTTTTAAGTAATGGAAATTGGGATATTTGTGATAATTCTCATGGACGTTGGGATAGTACCTCTAAATCTAGGAGTGTCTCAAATATTCTAGGACCCATGGTGCCCACATCTATATTAGTATTTTGTCTTTAGATACGATAATGTCAATTCGTCATGAAGCTTTTAGCCGGAATGATTTGACTGTGGTTATAAACATTCAAGAACTAATGGTGATTATATTACGGCAGAAATCAGCACTGAAATGAATATCCTGGTTCTAATTAGCTGTCCATACTAATCACATCAAAAATCTCAAGATCCCAAAGATCACCGCACACGCAATGCTACATTTAACTTCCGATTCTTTCAAGCACCGTTACTTAATTTTTAAAAGACATTTCTGAAATAATAGTTTACCTTAACTTCATGATATATTTTTAATCATTTGCTCACGTAAGATGGCACGTAATTGCAATGCACACATGGGACTTGACGCAATCTTACACTTCAGTGCCACTTAATGAGGAGGGGCAAACATGGGCGTTGTGTAATGACAGCGCAAACGTGACTGTTATGTAGTGACGGCGCATACGTGGGATGATACGTAATGAGGGGGCACACTGGGTGTTACGTAATAGCGGGGGGAGGGGCACACTTAAGCGTTACGTAATGTCAGTGAACATGTAGGATGTTACGGAGTGGCAGCGCACCCGTGAGTAGTTACGTAATGACGGTGCACATCGGTGTTACACAATACTTTAATAAATTTTTTCTTCGGGATTTGTTTTCTTTCAAGGCGTTCTTTCTTCTTTCAAGCCGTTTTTTTTTCGTTCAAGGCGTTTTATTTATTCAGAATATCTTTTTCTTTAAAGGCTTTTTTTCTTTTTGAGATTTATTTTTTTCTTTCAATACATTTTTCTCAGGGAACCTTTATATTCCAAAGATTTTTTTGCAGTTAGGATTCGAAAGGGCATTTCCTTCCAATGGAATTGTGCCTTGAACATCTAGACCGACAAGTGTTTCTAATATTTTGATTCGGCTACATGATACTAGAATGATTACTAGATTCGGCTGTTCGCGCGTACTAGAATGACTAACTTGATCGCTTGTTTCCAACCACGTGAGAGCATAAGTGTCCTAATCCTATTGATTTTCGCTCAATTAGGCTACACCTACCTATTACAATGCTATTACTTTTTTAAAGTAATATTTTGTTGATGGAACTTGCTGCGTGCTGATTTTTAGTTCGTGAAACTTGGTGCAGGCTAATTTTTCTCTTCGTGAAACTTGTACGTTGATTTTTCTCCTCCTAAAACTGATTGTCTTCATGGAAATCGTTGCGTGCTTATTTTTGTTCATGAAAACTTTTGCGTGTTGATTTTTCTCTTCGCGAAACTTGGTGTATGTTGGTTTTTCTTTTTCCCCAATTTTAGTTTTGTAAGATTTTTTTGTAGGAAGTATTTTTTGTTTGTAACAAATATTTTACATGAAGAGCTTGTGATTGTTGCGGATGTATTTTTGTTTTATAAGAATTATTTTTTGCTTTGTAAGATGTAGTTTTTGTTTTGTAAGAAGTATTCAGTATTTTGTAAGAACAGTCTCTGATTTTTTTAAATGTATTTTTGTTTTGTAAGAATAATTTTTTGTTAGAGAAATATTTGAACAAATCAGTTTCACGAGGAGAAAAATCCATGTACGAGTTTCACGAAGAGAAAATCAACATGCAACAAGTTTCATGAATATAAATTATCAGGTAACAAGTTCTATGAACAAAATCAGTTTCACGATTAGAAAAATCAATGTACAGGTTTCACGAAGAGAAGAATTAATATGCAACAAGTTTCATGAACAAAAATCAGCACGCAACAAGTTCCATGAAGAAACTCGTTTTACGAAGAGATTAAATAAAAAAAAACAAGTTTTTTTTTAACTGAAAGTAGGGAGCGACGTTAAAATTAAAACGAACAGAAATTACTTCTTATATGAAAGGGGCTGCTTCCTCATCAGCGCCCCGCTCTTTACGCTAAAGTTTAACTCTTTCTCTCAACTCTTCTTTTTAAAACAGTAAAATACTTTTTACGCAAAATTTTTAAAAATGCCAGAAAATGCCAAGTGTTAGCGGGTATTAGCAGGTTTTTAGACACTAGCACTAGTTTCCGATCTTGTCTTTTTTTTTAAGTACTGTCTTTTTTTCGGCTAATTGTTTACCTGTGCAGTAAGCCAAAGAAGAAAAAAGAACCATCAAACACCTCATGCAGCACAGCAATTGATAAAGGGACATTTGAAAGTTGAAAATAACCAAAATATAGATACATTTCTTCATGAAACAGTTCGTGGTAACGAACTGTAGTAAGGAGCGACCCGGCTCAATAGTAACCGAAACTTTAAAAATCCCCGCTCCTTGCGCTAAAGTTTGATTCTTTCTCGCAACTCTGCTTTTTAAAACAATAAAAAACTTTAGCGTAAAGAGCGGGATGTCGAGGAGGAAAAGCCCCTTTCATACACGGAGTAATTTCTGTTCGTTTTAAGTTTTAATGTCGCTCCTTACTTTCATTTCAAAAAACTTGTTTTTTTATTTAGTTTAGTAGACTAAAGACAGCGTGTGTTTTGGCAAGCTCCTTGTGCTTCTTCTTCCGTTCCACCAGCGAAGTTGTCATGCTTTGCAATGTTTTTTCTATATTATGTAGTATCTATTCATGTAATAAATCTATAATCCCAACTCACCAGATTTACACATTGAACATATTATCATTGGCGCTGAATCAGTGCGCAATCCTATTTTATTCAGGTGTGTGACTTGAGCACCATCGATCCACCTTTTATAGAGTAGCGAATTGGCAAGCCCTCAGTTCTTGGGACAACGCAGTAGAAACCATTGTAGATGACAACTTTCGCAATTGTGAGATTGCTCAATCTTTTTTTACGAGCGCTTTTGAACTGTCGATTAACTGTTATTTTTCTATCTGGTATTTTCACTTATGTCCCTCTTATTTCTCTATTTTGCAATAAATTTGACTGTCCCGTATAATATTTTATATTACAAGTATAATTATGCTATTATGATATTTTTATATTTGTTTCATATTATAAAACAACTACGTTCGAATATTTTATATGTTCAAATTTCCATTCGAACGTGTTTTATTTCAGTTTTTAGCTAGGAAAATTTCCTAGGGCTAATGGTCTTTTGTAGCATTGTTACTTGTATGATACAGCAACCACAATTTGTTCTTGGTCTGTAATGAAACTGTTTTCCTGTGTCGAATCGGAGGTAATCAGCTTAGCCTGAACGAAATCAACAACTTTGCAGGTACATTTTAATTAAACATTTAATCCATAGAGGTGGTTAGGTTAGGTATTTATCATAATGTGTTCTGGACGGCCTGCTTGCCACAATTCTCAGTTGTATTTTCCATAATATTCTTATCATAATTTGGAATATTTCATTGTGATTAACCTAACTTCACGTCGTGAGTATGGTCGCTGTATCATACAATTACTGTAGCGTTTATTCCGCTGACTTTCTTAAATCTGGATTTTGGGTCCGTAAAAATGCAGGCGCGGAGGCAGTGAGAGGGGAACATGGGGCCCTACCCCCAAAAATACCATAGTTATGTTCTATCACAGTGTCTTATCATATTCATGCTGCTTTTACAGATCCAGCCCCATCCCCCCAAAAAAACTGCTTACGCGTAAAATTGCACGTTTTTATTGGCAAGTTTTTGACAATGCTTATTATAAAGTCTGTCATTCTCCAGATGTAATTAAATTACGGGGTATATTATAGACGCGTATTTTCTAAAAGAAAATACGCAGAGGCTGGGATCATATGATCTACTAGCTAGAGTTACTTCTATAGGGGACCCATCTCTACGAACAGGGGTTGGAATTGAAGGGTTCAAATTTCTAGGCTTTACTTTTATTTTCAAATTATCAGGTCAGCTCTAACGAAAAAGAATTAGACTTCAGCTTTTACCATGCTGAAACAGAAACGTATTTATTCACCGCAGCCGTATTTTACGCCAAGCTTTCTTCTAGATTTCTGGAGTTTTTCTCCATTAACGATTATTTAGAACGCTTTTGTGCTGACTGAGACTGCAAACCCCCCCCCCCCCACCTGCTTTCTCGTTCAATTTTTGTAAATTCAAGTTTAATATCCATAGAGCAGAGTTTACATCATCCCTGAATGGTGGATAATCCCAGGATGTACCCCTTAAAAGATTTCTAAGAGATGGAGGGTTTGATACATCAAAAACAGATTTTGTGCCATTGTTTTTACAGTTTTCAAGGAGACAGTTTTCAAGGGGAAATGTTATACGTATCCGTATAACAAAAATACACATACACAAATCTCTGACGCCTTGGTAAAAACTGTTTTTTGAACCTCCCTCCCCCACCCCTAAATGAAAAAATATCCTCTTCGAAAAAAAAATCCTGGGTGTGACCGTGCCCCAACAGCTTTCCTTTTTTACAAGTAATTATATCGCTGTAGTTTCCTGTGTTACACTTAAAATAATTCTGCTATATGCAGGGACGTTTTACTATGCAACAGTCATATTACAGGCTAGGTAAAAAAAAAACCATTCCTTAGAATGAAGGGAGATTAGAGAAAAAATCATGACACCCTTCCCCCCCCCAAACTTGTACATCTATCTGAATGTTCAAAGGAAAGTACAAAATTTTGGCTTAAAATGCAGTTTTGAGGATCTAACTACCCCTCCCCTTCACACTCACAGGAAGATCCACTGACGTACTACCCAATAATTGTACACCACTGCAGCTAAGTTCTATGATCCCCATATGAATAAACTCAGTAGAAAGAACGCTTCAAGTAACTGTTTATTTTGTACAGACTACACGTAACTTTAGGAGCAAATGCACTACCATGTGACACTACTTTCCTGTGAGAGTTAGGCCCTCCACAGGCCAACATTGTTGTTTTGCGCCACTAAATGGCTTAAAACACTACTTTCCTGTGGCAGGATGTTTTTGGCTAATTACGAAAGGGCAGGAGGACTTTCAATTTCGATCCAAATGAGCCCTCGCTCAATATCTTAGGACCACTTGTTCGATACGATCCCTACTGGACAAAAGAAATAAACATGCGTCCGTGACTAACCTTCACGAAAAAAACACAAAATTTTGTATTTTTATAGATAGCGGCTTGAAACCTCTTTGTTAATGTTTGTGATATGACGAGTCTGATTTATATGATTTTCATCAATATCACTTCCCTTCTTTGAGTTGTCGCCCTTCCCTTTTTTTAAAAAAATTGACAGTTTTCAGGTTCGACACTTTTGATAAGTAATTTTAAACTTAAGTAATTTTGTTTGAACGAACACACAAAGACAATTTTTTTATGTATATACTATTATCAAAATTCTTTTTTAAGAACTTTGTCTACAACTAAAACAAGTTCTTCTGTGATTAAACTTCGTTACCGCGAAACGTTTGACATTGCAATCGTTACCATGAACTGCGTACATATAATCTCTTCCTTACAAACGATACATAAAGATGGGTGTGTGTACGAGTGCATATAATATACGAGATCCGTGAGGGAAATTACATGCCGATCGTCGTGATTCTGGAATATGTATTCTACAACACGGACGCTATAAACTCTCATTAAAAACTATACTGGAAGCATAAAGTTATGAAAAAAATTGCCTGAGCTCTTGACCGTAGGGAGCGGAGGGAGTATGGCCAGAAGTGCGAGGGCAAAGCCTCGACCTGCTGACCAGAGTCAGAGAAGTGAGTAAAGGGAGATACCACGCTATAATTACAATATATATGACCTATTTTTTGAAGAATGCATAGGACTCCAGATACGAATTTGTCGATTTTTATGTCATCGCTTCAAAATTTGACACCTTCCTGTTTTTCGACTGATAAAATTCATTGTATAACTTTGATTTCTATTCAACAACATTTGAATATCGAAACCAAAACGTAACGTCTTCAGGGCCACGATCTCCGCAGTGACTTTCTGTAAAGAAACCAGTACGAACGTAATATCGGTGGCAATCCTGTTTATTTCAAAGCTACAGACTACAGACGTAGTGATAGATGGAACTTTTTCGGAAGGTTCAAAGCAGCGTTACCAACGGGATAAAATTGTACTGTTTTTGGTACAATTTAGAGGACCCGGTATAGTCATTTCTAAAGTTGGTCGTGCCCGGGGAAAAATTAAATACAGTGTCACCTCCTTACTCAAACACAAACAAAAAAAGCCGAATTAAAGTGAAATATTTTATCAAAATAGGAAATCCTCCAGCCGAGGAACTGCTCTGGTTTCCGGTACAATTCGGTACATTCGGAACAATTCAAACATCCATGTATATAATGAACTATTTATCTCCCTTCTCCCTGGAATTTCTTTTTGACTCGTAAATATGAAACCAAGTCCATTTAAATTATTTTTGATTTTCATTTTCTTCCCTCCCCCCTCCCGAAAGCTGAATTCATGAATACGGTATTGGTTTATAGTGCCACATTCTTATAATATTAAATAAAAAGAAGTTAAAGGACTTGAGGGGGTGGCAGCATCATATTTTAACTTATATCTGGTATATGATTTTACATCTACTCGTTTTACCAAAACCGTCTCAGAAGCTCAAACAAGTTGTAGTCAAAGAGGTTTTCAAAAGAAATAAGAAGTTCCAGTACCTCTTTTAAGTAGCCAAAAAGATTATGATACATTAATCTCAATTAGTTCCAACAAATGCTTTGATTCTGCTTTAGGTCGGCATATATTTAATAATCCTTCCCACACGATACTTTTTGAAAAATCTTCACTCATCAGTAATGATTTCGGGATAAAACAGATAGTTCGGTAATCAATCGAAATTAGTCTCAAAATAAATAATAATATTTCTTTGAACAGGGACTTAGGGGAGTACTCACTAAATTCTTTATACTCAAATTTAGTTAAAAATGATCTAACAAAATATTTTTCCAAACCGACTTATAATAGTATTGAACCAGTTATGAAAAGGCCTTTGAGACAGGCTGCTAAAAATGCAAGGTTGGCTCTGAGAAATTACATTTAATCACTTTGTTCTCTTTAGTTTGAATGAATTTATCATCTCACTTCATTCTTTTTGTCAGTCTGGTTGAACTTCGTCGAAGTAAGGATGCAAGGGCTGTTTTTGAAAAAGTTTAAAAAAAACATAATTAGTTTTAATTCTCACATTTTAATGTAAGTTTATTTATATATACATATTTTCTTTCTCGTTCTCGTATTGTGCTGAAGACGGCCCATGGACATAGGGCAGAAATATTCACAGAATTGATTTACACTGTCTTGAAAAGATTTTCCCTATTGTTTCTACTTTGTTTTTGTTTGATTCTTAACGATATTAAATAGAAAAAACAAGTTTTTTTAAATGAAAGTAAGGAGCAACATTAAAACTTAAAACGAACAGAAATTACTCCGTATATGAAAGGGGCTTTTCCCCACAACGCCTCGCTCTTTACGCTAAAGTTTGACTCTTTCTCTTAACTCTATTTTTAAAACAGTAAGAAACTTTAGCGTAAAGAGCGGGGCGTTGAGGAGGAAAAGCCCCTTTCATATACGGAGTAATCTCTGTTCGTTTTAAGTTTTAATGTTGCTCCTTACTTTCATTTAAAAAACTTGTTTTTTCATTATTTAATTTCTGGACGTTTTTAAATTAATGCATGTTTTGATCTTGACTCTCCGCACTTAAATAATTAAAACGAAATTTGCATATTAATTAATTGCAATTAATCGGAAGATTTTGAGAAAAAAGGAGTGAGGGAGGAGGCCTAGTTGCCCTCCAATTTTTTGACTACTTAAAAAAGCAACTAGAACTTTTTAAACACTTTTTCATTGGTAAAAAATATACGTAACTAACGAATTAACTTACGTAACGAACTTCTATCTTCGTATGTTTTTATTGCGTATATGAGAGGGTTCAACCTTCGTCGCTCTTTAACACTAATGCTTGGATTTTGTCCCAATTCCTTAAGAATGCCATCTGAATCACAAAGGCCGTAGAATAAATAGTTGAATTTACTAAAAATACTTTAGCGTAAAGAGTGAGGTATAACGAGGAGGTAAACCCCTCATATGCGTAATAATTTTTGTTCGTTTTAACTTTTAATGCTGCTCCTTACTTTCAGTACAAAAAACTTTTCATATTTATTTTTTCATTGTTTTTTCAAATAATGCTAGAAAATCCTGCGCCCCTTCATTGAAATTCTCTTCCCCCATGAGAATTTTCTCCATGGAAATATCCTCCCACGCAACCACCCCTCAACTCTCCCCCCCCCCTCAACAAAAAAAATCCCCCTGAAAACGTCTGTACACTTCCTAGTAACCATTACTATATGTAAACACAGGTCAAAGTTTGCAACTTGCAGCCCCTCCCACGAGGACTGCGGGGGAGTAAGTCGTCCCCAAAGACATAGTGATTAGGTTTTTCGACTATGGTGAATAAAATGGCTATCTCAGAATTGAGACAGCCACTGGAGCGTGGGAGGGGTCTTAGATGCCCTCCAATTTTTTTGGTCACTTAAAAAGGGCACTAGAACTTTTAATTTCCATTAGAATGAGCCCTCTCACGACATTCTAGGACAACTCAGTCGATACAATCACCCCTGGGCGAAAAAAAAACAAACAAACAAACAAATAAACACGCATCCTTGATCTGTCTCCTGGCAAAAAATGCGAAATTCCACATTTTTGTAGATAGGAGCTTGAAACTTCTACAACAAGGTTCTCTGATACGCTGAAACTGATGGTGTGATTTTCGTTAAGATTGTATGACTTTTAGGTGGTGTTTCCCCCTATTTTCTAAAATGAGACAAATTTTCTCAGGCTCGTAACTTTTGATGGGTATAACTGATATTAATGAAACTTATATGTTTAAAGTCAGCATTAAAATGCGATTCTTTTGGTGTAACTATTGGTATAAAAATGTCATTTTTTAGAGTTTCGGTTACTATTGAGCCGGGTCGCTCCTTACTACAGTTCGTTACCGCGAACTGTTTGATTTCTGCTTTCTGGGTACATAATTCTAAGGTGTAATTTTACAATTTTCCTAATAAAGTATTATATTTTCATCATATTTTGTTTTATTTCATTAACTTTATCAAAAGTTTGGGCTATATGGGGGGGGGGTGCATTATATCAAACACCTAGCTTCACCTAATCACTTCTACATATAAAATATTTAACTAAATTGTACCTGCATCGTAGTTTGTTTCATGAAAGAACCTAACTTCACTTATTGAGTGTGTTCTGAACAATACATAAGTACCACAAGTAATAACCTCTATATAATCGAACCATGCAAACAGGTTTAGTCTTCTGTCCTCAGTTTAGTCTTCTCTGAAATGAATGAGTCGGTAATTTTGTCCATCCATTTGATTCTGGAAATTCGTCGAAGACAATTGTTTTCAAAATTTTAGATTCTTGTCAACAAAAAATTGATTCTCTAAGACTATAAATTGAAGGTATCACATTTGCCTGAAATATATTTCAGGTTTTTGCAATAAATAATTATATATCTGGCGTTTATTGTTAATTTTGATGATTAGAAAGGGAGACTGAATCTCTAAGACTAGAAGTAAGATTATAAACCTAGGAAATTATACAGGAGAGACAGGGTTCAGGGTTTTTTTCCACAATGAAAATTTCCCCCATCGAAACCCACCTGAAGCCAAAAATCCCCCTTCCAAGAAATGTCTGATGCTTCCCAATATCAAATATTATAAATAAACAATGGGCAAATTTTATAGCTTAAAAACGTATCCCCAGGAGCTGGGAATGGGTATTAAATTTCAAAATTTTGATCGGACAATTTTTGGGGAAGTGGACGGGACAGGGAGGTTAGTTGCCCTCTTTCTTTTTGTTACTTAAAAAGGGTACTAGAACTTTTAATTTTCTCAAATGAGTCCTCTTCAAATGTTCTAGGATCGTTTTTTCGATACGATCACCCCTGGGAAAAGAAAAAAAAATAAAATAAACACGCATCAGTGATCTTTCTCCTGATAAAAATACAAAATTCCACATTTTTGAAAATAGGAGCTTTAAACCTCAACAGTATAAATATCTGATACATTGCATCTGATGGTGTGTTTTTCATTAAGATTCTATGAGTTTTGGGAGTTGTTTCTTCCTTTTTAGAAAATATTCCCAGGCTCGTAAATTTTAATCGGTAAGACTAAACTTCATGAAACATATATATTTGAAATCAACATAGATATCCAATTCTTTTGTTATATCTATTAGTATCTAAATCTTGTTTATTAAAGTTTTGGTTACTATTGAGCCGTGTCGCTCCTTACTTAAGGTTCATTACCAATAGCTGTACCTAACACGTTTTGCATACACACATGTTATACTTTACTCCACCCCAACCCCCTAATGTACAAATATATCCCGAATTTGTTTCTAAAGTATTGTCTGTTCATCATATTTTGTGATTTTTAATTAGGATTAGTAAGAAAAACACAGGCGCTATGAAATATAAGCACTATATATATATATATATATATATATATATATATATATATATATATATATATATATATATATATATATATATATTATCTTATTTAGTTATCTTTTTATCTTATTATGTTATCTTTATTACCTCTGAATCTTCTTCAGAGGTTATAAAGGGCAAATCATCTCAAACTATGACATTCTAAAACTTAATATAAGATAACAAATACAATATATATATATGTACCTCTGAAGAAGGTTTTTTGTTTTAACCAAAGCTATTTTGACTTTGTTTTTTCGTCGTATGGACTTTATAGAGCAATGGCCTGATTTTAAACATTTAGGGGAAAGAAACCTAGAAACAAGAATCCTCTTATTCGTCATATTTTTAAAGCAAGGGAACATTGATGTTTGACCAGTCGGACTTAGAAAAGGAACACAGAAGAAGCCTAAAAACAATGGTAAGTTTTAGAATATATATATATATATATATATATATATATATATATATATATATATATATATATATATATATATATATTTTATATATATATACATACAATTTTGAAAACTTATGCACTATGTCAAAAATACGCAGGTTTACACACAATTTAGATAAGGTGAAAGTTAATACATTACTTGACGTCTTTTTATTGATCATTAAAAATTCAATAATTTCTTCCGAGGGAGGCTACATTTTAACCCCTAATAGAATAAAAGGGCTCAAAACAGCCCATAGCAAATAAAGGTTTTAAAATGTGTTTCTAAGAAAACAATGCGATAGCCACAACTACCGAGGGGTATCACTCATGGATATGGCTATCAAAGTATTCGCGATGATTTTGGTTAAAAGTTTCGAGGAAGCAGGGAATAAGCAGGCACGTGGAAGTCAGTGCGGATTTTGAAGAGGGAGAGGGTGCACTGACCAGATCTTCACTCTTCGCCTTATTTTCCAACTGTGCGAACCCTTCCATAATTAACATGTTACTTGATTTTCTGGCTGCTTTCGAGTCTGTAACCCGCGAAAACCTTGGCAAATCCTGTTGAAAGATGGTATGCCGTTTGAATTCGTGGAACTGTTGAAGGCCTACTACGAGCATTGCAAATGAACTGTAAGAGTGCTGGGTGAAGACACTAAGCCCTTCCGTGCGGAAAGCGGTGTAAAACAGGGTGCATATTGTCCGCTCTTTTGTTTAACTACTGTATAGACTGGATTCTAGAAAGAGCTTTCAAGTGTTGATGGTGTTGTTATGGTGTTGGGCATTAACGTGTCTGACCCGGACTACGCGAATGACATCAACACTTTTGCTGCTGATCCAGCAAATGCCTAAGCAATCTTAAATGAAACAGCGCATTTCTCTCAGATAGTGGGTATGAAGATGAACACGGCCAAAACAAAAGTCATGGATCTAAATATACAGTCGGATTATCAGCTTGTGCTTTACGGACAAGAATTGGAAGACGTCAATAGCTTCACCTATCTTAGCTCAATAATAGACCCTCGTGGAGGCTGTGATCTTGACGTAGAGAACAGAATCAAGAAAACCCAAGCCATTTTCCCATGACTTCCTCGTCATTTATGGAACCAGCGGGAGATCAGCATGAAGACAAAAATTTCTGTCTATAAAGAGGCTATTAGATCTGTTCTCTTCTATGCTCTCGAAGCTTGGCCATTGAAGGCGCTTCATCTCCATGATTTGGAAGTCTTTGACCACCGCTGTCTATGAAAAATCCTGAGGATTCGATACTCCGATACAATCTCAAATGTTGATGTACGCCACCACTGATGTAACATCAAACCCGCTGCCAAGATTGTCAAACAGAAAAGACGCGTTGGCCTGGCCATGTCCTTAGAAGACCCAATGACCGAATCATAAAAGCAAGTGATTCTAATTGCCCCGTTGCCAGATTGGCGTAGATGACGAGGAGGTCAATTGAAGAATTGGTGGGCAACTGCCAAGACCGACCTCGTCCTATTTGCGATCGAAGGTTTGGAAGAAAGGGGGAGAGCCGCTGGCTCCAGTTTGCTGAAGAGCTGGCGCGAGATCGCGAAAAATGGGAGCCAACCATACGTAGTCTTTTACATACCGGGTAAGGCGTCCTTGTCTGGTCCCGCAACAAGTACAAGTAAGTAAGCTGACAGGCCATTGTTTTGGTGGGCAGGGATTCCAGATCCCTCGAAAAGTGCTTTTTATCTCAAAATATTTCTAATTTTCTCTGAGCATTCAGATAAATATAGAAGAGGGCCAGGGGGAGAAGAGGTATAAATTAAACAAGGTATCACCCGTCTAATGCAAATCTATGGCCTTTTGCGTCTATTCGAATTCGATGCATCACCAGGGTTTTATGTATTTTTTTTCTGTTTCATCTTAAAGTTATTAAACTAATAATTAACGGTTTTTATAAGATTATAATAGTTCTATTATGAACATTTCAACATTTCTGGATTTATATTTCAACATTTCTCAATATTTCAACATTTCTGGATTTATCAAACAGTTCGTGGTAACAAGCCTTAAGTAAGGAGCAATACGGCTCAATAGTAGCCAAAACTTTAATAAACGAGAATTTGATACCAATAGATATACCGGATTTTTGGAAAGAATTGAATTCTTATGTTGATTTCAAATATATATATATATATATATATATATATATATATATATATATATATATATATATTATATATATATATATATATATATATATATATATGTATATATATATATATATATATATATATATATATATATATATATATATGTATATATATATATATATATATATATATATATATATATATATATATATATATATATGTATATATATATATATATATATATATATATATATATATATATATATATATATATATATATATATATATGTGTGTGTGTGTGTGTGTGTGTTTTATCAAGTTTAGTTTTACCCATTAAAAGTTATGAGACAGGGAATATTTTCAAAAAAGGAAGAAACAGCTCCTAAAAGTCATAGAATATTAATGAATATCACACCATCAGATTCAGTGTATCAGAGATTTCTACTGTACAGGTTCAAAACTCCTATCTTCAAAATGTGGAATTTCGTATTTTTTCTCAGAAGAAAGATCACGACTGCGTGTTTATTTCATTTTTATTTTTCCCAGGAGTGATCATATCGAACAAATGATCCTAGAACATTTGAAGAGGACTCACTTGTGAAAATTAAAAGTTCTAGTGCCCTTCTTAAGTAACAAAAAGGAAGAGGGCAACTAATCCCCCTGCACCGCCCGTTTTCCCCAAAAATTGTCCGATCAAAATTTTGAGATAAAATAACCCTTCCCAGCTCCAGGGGATACATCTTTAAGCTAAAAAATTGACCATTATTTACGGATAATATTTGGTATTAGGAATCACCACATATTTTCTGAAGGGGAGAATTTCGGCTTTAGGTGGGTTTCTACGGGGAAAATTTTCCTTGTGGAGAAAAGTTTGATTTCTCGTCCCAATGTTGCAAGAACAACTCCTGAAACACAGGGGTCGTTTAATTAGAATAGGAAACTTTTCAAAAGCGCTAGAAACCTTACCGCGAAGAGCAAGGTACTGAGGAGGAGGTAAACCCTTCATATATAGAATCATTTCAGTTTGTTTTGAATTTTAAAGTTGCTCCTTACTTTCAGTTAATTTTTTTTTTTATTTAATCAGAACTGGGTCTATCGAATCGGTAGATCGAAGGTGTCGAGAAAAGACTGGATTTATATCATAATTATTGAACCCTGTCTCTTTTTTGCCTCTTGAAAAGAAAATAAGAAAAAGGAATAAGAGGGAATGGGTTCCATCTTATTTGTTCCTTAGTTTTGATTGCATCTTCTTTTCCGGTTCGTTTTCCAGATGGAAGGAAAACCAACCTTTCCTGACGTGCATAAGCTTTTTACAGAGGTGTCGGCTGTTAGCCTGAGAAGCTTAAGAAATTGAAGATATCACATTTTTCTAAAATATTTTTGACGTTTTTTCAAATAAATGATTATTTATCTTGTGTATATTGTTTATTTTAAAGATTAGATAATTCAATTTGGGTATGGGAATCCAATAGTTTTGTTTCTCAACAAATTGGATATACAGTAATGATCATGGAAATCCAATATGGTCTCTAATATTCAATTTCATCTGCTGAAATTACAACTTTGTTGTTCATAATCATTACAAACAATGTTTGCTGAATCTCAAACAATTCTTTTTTTTACAGTGTAGGTTGTCAAAAGGGCGTATCTGAAATTTCTTAGAAAAACCTAACAGCATACTCAAAACGAACAGAAATAATTCGGTATATGAAGGGGTTGCCCCCTCCCCAATACCTTGCTCTTCACGGTAAGGTTTTCAAGACTCTTAAAAGCTTCCAATTCTAATTAAACAACCCTCGTGTTTTAGGAGTCGTTCTTACAAAATTGGGACAAGAAATCAAACTTTTCCACAAGGAAAGTTATCCCCATGGAAACCCATTTCAAGCCGATAATATCTGAATTACAGCCATTATATAGCAAGGAAGTAGATATTTACGCATTTAAGACAGGCTTCAACTTCATAAATTCTTTCCTTGGCTGCTAAACCACTGAACGGAATACGGCTGTTTGTATCTCGAAAATAAGTATAGCCCGTCAAATCTAGTTAAGCCAATTTTGTCCCCTACCAAAAACTCTTCTTAAAATGTCTGCATAACCACTTTCTTATTTTTTACATTGAGCTACCTAGCTTATAAAAACAGACTACAGATTGTTTCTGCAAACTTAAATAGTATTACTGCTACTGTTAACAACTTGTCGAAGCAACTATCATAACTGAAACCATCCAACTCCTTGAAACCATCCCTTGAGACCAACCAACTACTTGAAAACATCATAACTGCATGAACTCCTCTTTCATCCCAGTCAATTCAAAGCTTCACTCTTTAGTACCTCCTATAAAATCCCTGCTTCCTTAAAAACTTCTCTTATATCCGCTCTTCAGAACCCCTAGGTCTTCTCTATAACCTCTTCCTACCCCATTGGGCGATGTCCTTCTTCTAGTTAGCCCCAGCTGGGTTGCAAAAAGGTATCATTCTTTATTTGCGAGGCATCGCCAAGCTGACTTAAACCTTTGATTCATTCCAAGTTACTGGGATCGAACCAGATTTATCGTGCCACATCTTTTTTATACATTCCCTGAAATTTGCAGTTCTGTCAGGGGTCAATAGGACTAGTTGAACAGGTCCGCCAAATAAAACTCAAACTAATAAAATTGGTATAAACTTGACGTCTTTCTTCGTAATTCGCTTTATTCCAAATTTCCCTTCCCGAAAAAATTTGTAAACTTATGTAAGTAGCCTACTTACGTATTATCCAGAACACACTCAAAAAGGGATGTTAGGTTAATCATAATGAAATATACCAAAATTTGATGACAATATAATACTTTAGAAACAAAATCATGGAAACTACGATTATGAATTATGGAAAGCAGGCTGCCCAGAGTGCGCTGTATTAAATACATAGCCTAACCACCTCTATATATTAAATATCTAACAAAAATATAAATGCATCGTAGTTTATTTCACGAAAGAATAAGGTAATTATAACCGAATCCAAGAGAAAAACCGGTTTACTCAGATCAAACAAAGCAAACTTCTTGGCTGTGTTCTTGATAATACGTAAGTACCCTTATATGAAATAAAAAAGGTTGTACCTGTTAAACTGCTAAATCTCCCAGCACTTCGTAAATATGAAAAAAGTTCCCCACCGCAGACATAGTCGAAAAGCATATACAAGAAACTAGAATCATGATACGTCCACACCCTGAAAACAAAACAAATTAAAGTTTATTGCCATGATACATTACAATACACAAGTCCTCCTTGTCCTGTTTACAAAACAGCAGGCAAACAATACCAAGAGACTCTGGATCATTAACTTTTGCATAAATGATTTATCTTTCTTCATTTCAAATTTGTTTAAGTATTTTGTGTTGTTGTTCTTAAGATGATACGCTATATTTTAACTATGAAAGAGCTGTCGGAGATGACTTGACATTAGGCCTCCATGAAATTTAAAATGTTTTTTTTGTATGTGTGTGTTTTTTTTTAAGTTGGGATTGAAACAGAAAAGGGGTAGTTCACAGTTCAAATCCGTAACCAGCAATTTGCAATGAGTATTAGGGGCGCTTTGCATTGCTATATTCCAACTTGCGTTAGGGAACTCAAGCGTGGAAGACGGTTTCAAATTTGTAGATTATTTCTAGCTGATTGATCATAAATAAGGTTATATACATAAGCTAAATAATGCAAGTTCAAAGTGGCTTATGTGAAACAACCATAAAACAACAAATACACTTTGATAAATATTAACAATAGGACTATATTAACGATGAAAACCAACATGGCGACCGCCAGGGTGACAAGATTCAAGGAGTGGCAAGATCATATATATTTGGAAGTAGAAATCCTTAGAGGTACAGGGTGGTACTTAAGTCTTCCACCATAAGCATCACGTTGGTGCTAACACTGCCAAATTCGTTTGAACTGAGGCAATGTTACAAGATATACCACCAATATGCCTCTAGCAGACGCGATGGTTGAAATAAGTCAACAGAAATACTGGACCAAACTCAAATATTAAAGGTTACCTCAATCATAACCTTGCACTCGGTTGATAAGAGGATTCTCACCAAAAATCTTGCCCGATAAAAAAAACTAAAAATATGAAAATGTGGATATTTCAGCCTAGAAACAAAATTTTTACAAAATTGGATCTTCCTAGAATTGAGGAAGATCCTCCAATTTCTCTACTACGGCCTTGACTTTAGCCTTCATGCAAGTTGATCTCTTTTCTGTAGCGAGACACATGCTCCTGTGCCCCTGCTCAATTCCTGTATGTATGCACATTTTTTAACCTTTTTCTTCGCTCAATTCTTTGTGTCCTTCTAGGCAAAAGCCACCAAAGTCTATTATCTAACTATTTGTCAGATTAAACTAAATTTTTGAAAGTTCCATAACAAATAAAACCGAATCGACCTATCTTAACGTTAAAGATGCTATTTTGCAAGGGCTTCCTGTCACCCTTTGAAAACTAGGGAGGACCACGGGCTGGTGCGGAACGAGCCCTTGCATCTAAGTTCAGATACAGTTATTGGTATGATTTAAAAACCATTCAGTATCTTAATTAATGTTTAACTCAGATAAGTAAGCGAGAAGGACTTCAGGGGAATGAGATACTAGGATGACCGAGCCTATAGACCCTCTTGGGTAGGTTATTTTCGATAATAACGGAGAAAGTTGGGAGTTGCAACCCCATCCCCCCATCACGGTGCGCAAATTTGAGACAATATGTAGTTTTTTATCACTTGATGACTGACTGTCCAAATAAATCTGGCTAAAAATTTACTCAACTCACTAAAAAAGAAAATAAACCCACAGACAAAACAGAGAAAAAGAAAAAAAAGCAGACGAACACAATCTAAAAGAAGAGGCGACAACTAGGCTACCTAGGTAGCCGGCAAAAAAGGCGATTGTAGTAAAGAAAAGAGGTATGTGACTAGGCAGAGAATTTCCTATTTTATTCCAATAGAGATAGTTGATCTTCGGCCGAATGCAGAAGTCACATGGGGGATTCTAAGCTTCTTACCGAACCTTTGACGAAAGGACAAGCAAACATAACCAGAGGTATGGAGGGGATTCAGGAGATTTAAATACACATTCATTAGCTCGTCGCAAAATAAGTTGCTTAAGAAAACTACAATTACCTTTACATCCCAATAAAAAACCACGCACTAAAAATAAAAAGTTTACTCATTAATTATCTCCGATTTGTATGCTAAAGTATAGCAAATATTAACTGATTGGGCCTAGATTTTAGATACTTTTCAACTTTTTTTTAAGTTGGGGAGCAGTACTAGACCAAATTACCAGTAAAGTTTGATTAATGTAATACTTAAATACATCCGTCATACTTATGATCTAAATAAGCAATTTCCATACTGTTCGTAATTTATTTAGAAATCAGATTACACATTTTTGAACTAGCTTGGATACAGTAACAATATACTAGGCCTAGCCTAATGCAAGAATAAAAGAACTTCAACAAAATATGTACAAAGGAGCTTAACTCATAACTAAAACTTTTTCATAGGATAAAGTTTTACTCAGGAAAATTTTATTTCCGCAAAAGTTGTCATTTTTGCGATAATATTAATTATTTCGCTTGTCCCTCTTATGTATTAAAGAGGTTTTTTAGCTGTATTTGGACATTGAGCGTTCCATAAGAGTGTAACTAAAAAAATAAATATTTTCGAATTTCTGAAGTGCAATCGAGTAACATTGCACATTTTTTGAAATCCAGTGAAATCACTATGCTATTTTTTGCCTTAAAAAAAATAGTTGGAGTACCTTTTCTTGTATTCATTTTTTTTTTGCCGTAGAGCCAAAAGTGTTCCATAAGGAAGAACTCCTTGTGGGAGGGGGCAAGGTAAGTAGCAGCATGCGTTCTGGTTTAACAGGATTTCATGGAAAGCATTTCTAGTTGCCCTATTCTCTAAATGTCTTCTGCAGGGCGATATCCAGGATTTTTATTAGAGGGAAATGGGACTATTTTCATTCAGTGGGGGGGGGGGGGACAAAAAATTACAAAATGCAAAAAACTGTTTACATTAATTTTTGTTATTTTCGTATGAGTCGGAAAAAAATTGGGACAGGGGCGGGGTTCAACCTGGTAACCTCTCCCCTGGATACAACCCTCTCTTCTTGTTTGCCAGAGCGGGCTGTCCCTCCCTGGTCATGGTTGCGCCAATGTGCTCACTTTGAAAAATCCGAAGATCCTAATTATTCAGTTCTTGATTTTGCTTGATCGGCACATAGCACGTGTGTGATATTTAGCTATGAAATTATAATAGATGGACATAATATATTCAACCTTGGAATATAGAAAAAATGTGCTAATGACATTGACAATTATGGTGATACATAAATGTGAAGAGAATTTATTGACTATAATTCCTTCCAGCTACTAATTCCGGGACATTAAAATGACAAAACTCTCGTTTAAATGAACCAGAGTTGTAAAGATTTGCTAAAAAGGGTGGTGAATGATAATTAAAAAGATCCAGAGGAAAACTCCAATTTACTCTTCAATCATCCCAAAGCATCTTACCCTAAAGAAATTATAAACAGCATGAGGAAAAGTTCACAAATTAGAATAATTGGGCAAACAATTCACTTGCTTGTTTTTCTTATTCACTCTGAGACTCACAAAAACCATTGGACGCCCCTTCCCCTAAAATAAAGGGCTTAATTCAGGGATGGAAAACCCTGAGAAAAAACCGGTAAACTGTAGAACTACCATAGAAATGTCTATTTGACTTTTTTGTGAAAGTTATCAAACCAATATTTATTTTGTCGAAAGGCGTCTGAAGGAAAGTTAAGATTTTGCTTTGTTTTGTCTTTTTATCATTTTCAATTTTTTTATGGGGTTAGATTAGAGAATTCTATTATATAGAAAGGAAACTAGTCCTTCTAAAAATCTATAATCTATGCTTTATTACACCTAATCAAGTACATTGTAGAAATTCTAATATATGTTTCTGGATCTACATGAGAGGAAGAGTCCCTGGGTGGATTATAGTCCTGTTTATTCCTCATTCCTCAGGTATGTCCACTACCTTGAGATTAAGTTGTCTTTAAAAGAAAGGGAGATCTGGTCTTCCGAGACAATCCGATCCCAAATCACAGAATATCCTAGAAGAGAAGATCTGATCACAGATTAGGAGGGAAAGAGTCTAGTGCTTTCAAAAATGTAGTATTAGCCTACGCAATAGTTTGTATTAATACATTCTCTTATTACCTTTTCGGATTTTCATGTAAGGGGGGTCGTTAGATGGACCCTAGTTCTAACTATTAATCATGTATTTCCACAGCCCTAAGATCAAGATGTCTTTTGGAAGGGAAGACTTTGTCTTCCGGGAAGATCCTATCAGAGATCCAAGAAGAATATCTGAAAGAAGACGAGCTGATCGTAGATAATTCAATTCAATTTATTTCTGACCCGTCAACAAAACAAAAGAGGGCTGTAGCCCTAGTGACAGAGTAAGACAAAAAAATAATAAAATAAAAAGAGAAAATAAACAATCAACGAAAAGAGATTACAGTCAACAAACACAAACATTACTACATACTATACGAATAGGGAAGACCGCTGGTGGTTGAGTTTTCTAGCGGAGGATTTGAAATCTTCCACTCCTTTATCAATAATGTTTGCAGGCAGAATCAATTTAGATTTTTTTACCAGAGAAGAATTACTGGTCCAAGGAGGCAGATGCAGCAAATACTTGGCGAATTTAAAATAGATTTGGTTAACTTTTTTTTTGATTTGAAGCAAAAAAATTACAAATCGGGGACATAGCAAGAGGATGGGCCATAGTTACACTGCTGCAAAGTTTGGTAAGGTGAAACCGACTACGATTTGTGATATTAGATGTAAGTGAAGCATATACAATTCGAGTCTTTTTAGCGAGGTTTTGAATTACAAGCTTAAAGGGTTCTTTAATCCTTCTTCCAATGGGCATACCAAGATAAATAAGGCCATCATAAAGCAGAATAGATGTTTCACAAAAGTTTAAGTTGCATGTCAGAGTTACCCTTAATATTGAAAGCGATTGCTACAGTTTTATTAACATTAAAATTCACACCGATTTGCTGATATTGATGCTGGAGCTTAGAAAAAGTTCTCTAACTTCCCAAAAAGGTGCGACCTCGATTCAAAATATCATCAGCGTAGGTAAATAAAGAAACATCGATTTCACCACAAATACACATACAATTGACAGAGCATTGAGCAGCAGAAACCGAGTTATTAAAAAGAGCAGGGGAAGTTGAACCACCCTGTCTGACACCCTTAAATATATTGAAAAGATCCGAACCCCCTTTTATTTTAGCTTTAAGACGACTAAACATATAACGGAGACAATTAATAACAGAAGGATCAACCCCTCTTTTTATGGCTTCTGACAAAATATGGGCAAATATACACGAATCGAATGCTCTAGATATGTCAAGTGCGCAAAGAACAAGGAAATCACCAGAGCCTTCCCCATCAGCTAGAACATTAAAAAGGGCATAAAGTACATGCTCCCTACTTATTTCTTTCTGGAAACCAAACTGATGTGGAGGAGCATAAAAATTACAAGAAATTTCACTGAGAATAATAGACTCAAAAGTTTTGAACGAGGTACACGAAACGGTTATAGGGTGGTATGACTGATAATCTTCAAGATCTCTTTTTCCCTTTTTGGGAATAGGAGTAATCTAATCAATGTAAAACTGTAGTTGCACCGCACTTGAAGAAATTGACATTTGAAACAACCGCGAGAGGTGCTGCACAAGCAAATCGCTAACATTTTCAAAATGTTTAGCAGAGACCAGATCAACCCCAACGGACGTTTTTTCTTGATATTGCAGGACAGAGTCTAACAGTGGCGTGATTTCATCAAAATACTGGGGGAGGGACAAAGTTATAGCTGATTTTCCCAAGCCAAGTGAAAATAATAGTGAAAAATAAAAAATGGGCCATATATAAAGGTTTACTAGAGGAAACTGATCTGTTTTTGTGGATGTTTGAATTATGTAGACTTCTCTTAGTTTTAACAAGATTTTTGAAGACAATAAATTTCAGGTGGGAGGGGGGGAACTGGGGGTGGGTGAGGAGAAGTTTTGTCCACAATCATCGTGACAAATTACGCCCCTGTAGTCTGATGCTTCCAAAATGTGCTTTACCTGAAGTATACAAATTTATATATATTCAAATAAGGAGACGGAGGATTCATGGCTAGAACCCTCCGATGAATTAAATTCATGGATGAATTAAATTCTCTTAAACGTAAAAGAAAATATGTTTGTAAATGAAATATCCGTACAATGGTATTTTGAAATTCGCTCCCCTATTTTCTATCCCTTGCTCCCCTATTTTCTATTCCTATCTTTCTCAGAATTACTACAACTCATGTCAACCTCATTGCCGTTTCTATTTCTAAGGATTTCTTATTTTAAATCATATGAAAGAAGGCAATGCATTGCTCTCTTTGTTCAAATGTAGAATTAATTAAAATACACCAAGACAGAATCTCCGTGTGTACGTATGTCTTTCATCAGGCCACGATTAGAATAAGTCTGTCCATTCTGGTCACAGCTTAAATACCAATACAGTTATGAAAACTCCTATCTTGCCCATGAGAAGCCTTTGGTACTGAACTTGGTGCCTCCTAGATCGTACTACAACACCATAGGCAGAAACGCAATTTTGGTATCTAAGCTGTGAATTGCTCCAACTTTTAGATTCAGACTGCCAGTTTCCTGTCTCCAGTCGCTAGCATCGCTACCGCGCACTGTGTTCCAAAAATAAATCGAGTTTTCATAACTGTATGAAACTACCCACCAATGTGGGTTAGTTCAGACGTTGTTAGGGGTCCCCCCCTCATCTCTCTCACTCCAGTATTTCTACTACCACAAGCAATTCAAAATCAAGTTGCCTTTGAAAAAAGGAAAAAGACTTTGCCCCCTTTTCCGTCCCTGCTACGCACCAGCGAGCAGAATTAAGAGCGAAAGGCTTGATCTTGTTATTGTTGGCGTAGGCTATATGACTCATTAAATTCCATAAGAGGAAAGTGCTACAATTAACACCAGTAAAAAATTAATTTCTTGTCAAGAGTACAAAGTTAAACGACCATATCATTTTGATGTCCGTATAGTTCATTGAGCTTTTGCGTTTTAATTTTTTCTTGTCATAAAAGCACTTTGGCAAGATTCACATTTTGGAACGGCATGACACAACGTAATAACGACCAACAATTGAGCAATATTATAATTTCATTTTTATGATGATGTTCCATAGAAATAGATATTGAAAGAAGGTGGTATGAATGCATTTTTAAAATTATTTGACAAATAAAACTTATATATTAGAAATTCGCTGCATCATCAACATTGAGCTTAGGTATAATCGAAAAACGGATATGTTAAAGCGGGAGTTTCTTAATGTTTTGTAGCATGCACCTCTGTACGGTAATGTGATGAGCAATTGCATTTTTGCATACGCAAAATAAATTCACATATAATTAGTCATATTGGAAAATGTTTTACATAATAATATCAGCAAACTCTGATTTCCCTAGACATCTTTCAGGGACATTCAAAGGGTCTACAGACCCTGTTAAGGAATATCCTTCTAGAGACAAGAAAGGGACTTGGGCTTGGGTTTTTTACACGAGCCTGATTAGTTGAGTAATAGACTCACTTATGGTGTTATTTTTTTCTTTGAATCAAGGATTAAATTTATTGCCAAAAATATTTGTAATCAGATATTATTTACTTCTAAAAATTTCTTCTTAAACTCATAAGGTATAACATGTGTAGTTGTGTAATGGTATACATTCAAGCACTTCAGAGGCGCTAATTCAAGAAAATGTAGGGGAGGAGGCAAAGATTTGTTCGATTCTTTAAAAGCAAAGATGCAAAAAAAATGGTAGGCTATTTTCCAAAATCTATGGGCAAATGTTATTTTTTTATCGATTAAAATACTAAAACAAGATGTGTCATATTATACGGGGGGAGGTCCATTTTCACCTCTCCCAGCTGGTGTTAATGAAGTACATATGTTTTGATGTTTACCAGTTTATTGTCTTTTAATGACAAAACTTAGTATAATGATGTATTCTCTTTCCATGGGGATTAGCTTTCTTTTGAAAATTATTATATTCGTTTAATTATGTGTTCTGTAAGTACAACAAGTAACTTCTTCAGTATAATACTCAACACCATCTGATGCCGCTGACTTACTTAACTCAACAACAACTAGGGGAAAATCCATATTGTCCAATATTCTTAGACGACTTCGCTAGTTTTTCAGCTCATTGCCCAAGGATTAATAAAAGAGTGAATCTGAAAAGCAACGAAGACCTTCTGACCAACAAAGCCCCCCGCATCCCAAAAAACAGAACGTTCGTAATGAAGCTGTTGATTTTGAGCAATCCCTCAGTTATTAATCTACGATATGTTTTATTACGTTTGTTAAGGGCAAGGATTCAGTTCTAGACATATTTACTCTCATGCAAAATAGACTTTCATGTAAAAATCTACATTGAAGTTTTATCAGGTGAAGCTTTAAAGTTGATGCAACAAGCAGGCTAAGCTATGTATCTCATTGCCACAGATGCCATCCGGGTACCGCCCGGAAGAACCAGGACCCTCTTCTAGCTTTCAAAAAAGGGAAGAAAACAGTTGCGTAAAAGGGAAGAAAACAAATTCAGTTTGTCAAAATCCTAGGGGGGGGCTAAGTTGGAGCCAACTTTCCAAAATCAAGTAAAAATGAGTAAAAATCAAGCCATATAGTATCATAAAAGCAAAAATATATTGATGAAAACTGACCCATTTCTGTGGATGCTTGAGTTATGCAAGTTTATCTCAGTTTTGACAAGATTTTTGTAGAAACTAAATTCCTGATAGGGTGAAAACTGGGAATCGGGAGGCAGGGGTCTAGGAGGGGTAGTTACCCCCTGCCCCATAGGAAATTACGCCCTTGGAAGAAAAGACTTATAATTATTAATCACAAGAAATATAAAGCTATGATGATTGTTGGACATAAGATACACCTTCCTTGGGGCTGTTTCCAGGGGAATTGGCTTCGTTTTCTAAAGTCCACAGATCCCTTGGTGCAATAGACGCCAAGCTTCTAGTTCACGGTGTTTATTCAAAACCGATCAGGGCATTTTTAGGTGACCCAGTATTTTTTTAAAGATTCGATACTTACATATTTACAATAAATGGATGGTTAACATTTTGTAAGATCTCCTTTTCGTTTTGAACGTGTTGTACTTGTTTTAATCTGATCACATCTGCAATGGCAAGGATTTTGAGAGCCCAATAGCATCGGGTCGACCTTTCTCGGCACAGAACTACTCGACCGAATGTCCCAGTTCCTGAAAGAAAAAGTTGCTGCATAATGATTTGCGTACTTATTATGTTTCTAACGTAAAATACGTCTCCATGAGGCTGGTTCAAAGAAGTGACGCCCCCACCCCAAAAAAGAAAAAATGGCAGTTAGGTATTAATCTGCTTGTGAACCCGGATAATTTAGTATTTAAAGTGAAAATGGAATCTGCTTACTTGAACTAATCAGGCGGAAACTTACGCAACCAAATTTGTCTTAAGAAACATGAAAACAAGGAAATCAATTTTTAAGAAAACTGTCTCTGCATGCAGTTATACAGCTTTTGATAGTGGCGGTTGCCAAATAACGAAAAAGAAATGTGGTTGAAAAGTCAACCTAAAAAAAACAAAAAACTATGGCACGAAACAGTTTAAGATGGTGTATCTTTCCCTTGTCTCTGAGAATCAGCAGGTTGTTAATGTTTGAATCTTTATGGACAAAAGTGTTTGTCAAATTTAAAAGAATTGTTTCGCTTATTCATTTTCGCAGTGACAACACCGACCAAAATGGGATACTATCGCAAAAGCTTCATAATTTCGAAGCTTCCAGAAGAAAACCATCGTTGTCCCATTTTTTGTAATGTTACTTCTATTTTTATTTTACCCACCAATAAAAATAAAAAATCTAAATACGAGTTTTTTGGAGCGACTTTTTACAAACTTTAGAGGAAAAATCACAGATCAAAGCGGTTTTACGGTAAAGAACAATCATGATGCTTTCTAAAATATAAGTGTCCTATTTGCTGTCATACTGGCATACAGTGTCATACTACGTACACAATAAAAAAAAAAAGAGAAAAGTATAAACATTGAAATTTATTCCTGTTTTATAATTCTAATCCTGTAAGAACCTTCTTATTCCCTTATTCCTACTCCCCATCCTGGTTTAAGAAACGGCGGAAGAGGATGGGAGGTATCATCACATCACACGTACAAACACTATGAAGAAGTTTTAACACAGGTGGAAGATGGCTGAAGTTTTTTATAATACCTAGCTTGGGGGGCGGGACCTCGTCTGATGCAATAGCGCTTTGAGCCCAACTTTATAAAAAGAGGATGAAGAGAAATGTTGGATTCAAAAATAATCTCTTCATAGCATGAAAGATAGGTAAAGGAATGGACTGTGAGCTATCTTTCTATCAGTCCTGGACCGTCCACCATGGACCAACCTAGGAAAGAGCGAACCACAGCTCATAGAGATCAAAAGTTTAAAAACGCGTAAAAATATCTAGTGATAAAAATTTGCATTTATAACCAGCACTGGAATGGTAACTATTATTTCGATTAATCCTAATAGTAAAACGTTATTGCAAAAAGGAACTTACAGAAATTTTGAAAGAGCCTGAAACCCCTCAAAAATGGCGTCCAAACACAGAAATTATAACCCAACCCCCTTATAACTTGAACGATAAGAAAAGTCGCCGTTTTGCATGGAAAGCACTATGTAATCGGATTAACGACGCTTCTTGACTACTAAGGTTACTGCGTCGGCCATGCAGTGTGTAGCTACAGCAAGGTTCGATCTCTGGGTCCCCTATTACCAAGCTAAGCTCAAACCCACTGCGCTACTACAGGATGGAAAGCAATATATAAATATATATATATATATATATATATATATATATATATATATATATATATATATATATATATATATATATATATATATATATATATCTTTTTTATTCTTTTTTTAAGACTGCCTTTTTTGAAAGGCAGAAAGAATCAGAAAACATGAATAGTGCATCTAATTAAGCAGCACCTCTAAAACCTTCTGAAGAAGGGTAGGAAGGAAATTAATGGTGGTTTTTGGAAATAAGTAACCGAAGACTGCAAAGAATTTCTATACAAACGAACAATCATGAAGCTTCATGCTCCCGAAAATCTCGGAGGGGATTTTGGTACAAGTAGAGAGTCAGATGAAATTAGAATAGGCTTAGACTTTTAAAGACTAAGATCACTCGACATACTTGGAAATGTAACGGTAGGGGATGGTACTATCACAGCTGGCGCAGAAAAAAACTCTTAAAGCGCATGCTTGAAGTACATGTAAATGACCAGGAAGACATTAATCCTATGTCAGCTTATTGTATAAACTATGGTGCAAGAGCGACATTGACACCCAAGATTCTAAGAGAGGTCAGAAAAAAAACTATGAGTGACTTTCAACCATTCCTGGTGCTCGTATGGTACATCCCTTTTCGCTCAAGAAAGGACGAGATAAGGTACAAACCAATCATATTGAAACCGCTAAGAAAAGCCTCAGTTCAAACTATGTCCCCCATGCCTGGCTTACAGCCGGGTGTCTTCATAGCTAAACCAGGAAAATAGGATTAATCAGACCCCTGTCTTTAAGCATGATAGCGTTAACATCCGTTCAACTGAAAGCGATGAAACAATCGACTCACTGATATCTGATTAGCAACCCAGATAACCTACAGTCGCAGGAATTTACCAATTAGCGTGGCGAAGTTTTGGAGTGTTAGGAATCTGCCTCATGCATATTTCTTGACATAAAAAGAGCATTTAATAATGCTACTTTTGAATCTATAGAGTTGGCCATGAAAGAAACAAGACAAGTATGCAAGTAATGAGATCGATGTTGTCTTATGGAGTAGTGGCATAGGCCAACTCAATTTGGATTATGAGCCGCATGACAGCCTTAATCAGGGTAAGAAAGCTTGCAAGTTTAACAATAACATCAGCATACCATGGAACGGCTACGGCAGCCAGGGACAACTCACTAGTCATCTCACTATGAAAGCAAACTATTTCAAGCTGTCGATTACATAGAAAAGGTCAATTTCCAAAAGGATGGAACAAAAGGATAATGATGCTATCAAAATGCTATTTCAAATATGACAATTTCAAGTAAGCGTTGTCAACATAACTCAGCAAAAAGTTGAAAAACGAGGCTTCCAAAACTGTCCCATGTCTAATCACAGCAGATATCGTTTTATTTAAACTAAAATAAACCAATGGGTTCCTTTTGAAAGATAAAGCAATGACTTTATATTAGAATTTTTTTCAAAAATAGGATACAAATTTCTTTAGAATCCAAAAATGCAAACAACTAATTTGAAATTATTTTGTCATCTCCATCATCACTTAAGGTTACTGAAAAATAAATCAGAAAAATGGAACACACAAATAATATATAATGTTATTCAGAAACCACTCTGTGTATTTCAAGAATTGCCAACTGACAGGTCTGTCAAGCTGATGACCCATGACCAGTCACCAAGAGCAAAAAAGAAGAAAATCTTACATTTTACAGATTTTTCTTCTTTCCTGTTATCGCTTTTTTTCAGTGAAAAGGTCTTTCGAATGTAACCTATCAAATAAAACCTACGAGACATTTACTGCTATAACAAACCCTAAGAATAATTTGTGAGTCAGAACTTTCCCCAAAAGGTACGAAAAAGTATATCTCGTCGTACGAAATCTTTGGTAAATTAAACGAAGCGTAAACGATAAAACGGTTCAGAACGTAATAAGTCCGACAATAGAGATATGAGAACAGAGGCCTGATTCTTGAAGTAACAAGGACAATGAAAATGAAAGCTGATTGTTTGAACTGGTTAAGTTGAAAATCACAGAACCATATATACGTTCAAAGCCAGGAGAAATCAGGGATTCACTTTTTAATTGAGAAAAATGCATTTTTGGTAGTAGGTGGCAAAAAAAAAAGAAAGAATAATGGACTGAAAAATCACCAAAGCTAAGAAAAAACACATGGAATCAAACGGCTTAGCAGGTTTAGGTGAGCTTTGACTCATTTTAGAGCTTTTATTACCTATATCTATAACTCCTATAACTCTCTATAACAATAACCTATAATCTATAACTCTCTTTTGAAACCAACATACTGTTAATGTTTGAATTTTTACCAAGGGGATTTTTGTTCGGGGGAGGTTACAAACAAACTTTAGTAAACGCATCAAAAATTTGTTTACATATATTTTTGTTGCGTTTTTACGAACAAGATAACAAATTTCAGGGGGGGATCAAACCCGGTAACCCCCTCTGGATAAACCTTGATTTTTAGGGATAAATATGGTTGTATTTAACTAATTAACTTTGTATATTTATTTTTATGATTCAAATGGCACCGCTGACGAAAAGATGGTACTACGCCAAGAACTCTACAACTTTAAAATTACCGATTGAAAAATTTCAGAAAATTAGAGTTTCCTGGTACGGTATGAATAGACGTAAGATGGGTCCAGGGGAAAATAAAGTTTTTAATTTGATATCCTTGGTACTTAAAAAATTGCGGTCAGATTTCCCCGCTAACCCGGAGTCACGGTAATATTTTTTTATTTGGAAATCATGCTCGTAATTTCCAAAATTCAGCAAACTGCTTACTCTGCTTTTGTATGGTTAATGAGAGGATTATGACAACAATTTTGCCGTTATTTTGCTAAACTCATAAAATTACAACCATAATTTAAAATTTTTAAATTTAGCGTGACTCCGGGTTAACGATGAAATTTTGCGAATCTGGCTTTTATATCTTTTTTCTATCTCTTTGAGTCCGAGTCAATCTCAGTAACGATTTCGGCTTTTTATCAGCCCGTCGTTTGAAAAAGAGTTAAAGCATATCAAAGACTCAACTTCGCCCCCCCCTTGTACGAAGTAGATATAAATGAGAGTAACTAGTTTATTGATCTCTTGATATAGTTTTCTAAGATATTCTATGAATGTTTGTTTTGGTGAGTGGAAGTGTTCCCAGAGACTCACTCGGGGAACTCTAATACGAACTGCAAACTTTTCCTGAACTTCAGGGAATCCCCTGACTTCTAGGACCGTCGAAAGTAAATTGAAATATTTCCGGCTACGTATTGAGGAATCCTCAAATTTCAAATATGCTGAGGAATATTTGATATTGCAAAACAAATGACAATAAGCCAATTATAGCATTGTTTACTAAAGACAACAATATTTAAATTTAGAAATATTGATTTACGTCAGTTTTTGGCCTTGCACAGACATGGTTACATGACAGCTAGGACACAATTAATGAGAATGCTAGAACGTAGGCTAGATGAGTAATTCACAAAAATTAGGGAGAGGGCAAAATGAGTTTTTTTTCAAATCTTAGGGGCAATTTCGCTTCAACAAAAACACTAAAAATGCATATTTTTTTTTTCAATGAATACGCCGAAACAAGGCATTTTTCAAAAATCTAGGGATGGGGTAAAAAAAAAACCTTGGGGGTGCAAATACTCACTGAACCACTATAGGGTAGGACCAGAAGGCATGTATTTCCTTATATTCAAAAATACTCACAGTTGACGTGAAATCATTTGCAGGCAGTAGTGAGGGGGCTTAAACCCCTTACTGCTATAGTCTATCCCGCCTCCTCCAAAGAAAAACTATTTGCTCTTTTTAAGAAAGATTTAATTTTCTGAAAAAGAAAAAAATAAATCGAATGAAGCAGGAAAAGGTTACCCATGACACTGTCGAGAAATGACAAAAACAAGCATCGCGACTCGACCATTTTGACTAGAAAGGGGATGCCATGATGATTTCAAGCCTCGCTATGCTATTTGGTTGACAAATATATATTAAATCCCTTGTCGTGGGTTGCATAAAAAAGGTGTAATTAGCTTACGTTTTTAAAAAAAAAATTCAGAATCCTAATTTAATAGGATTGAAGTTTGATTGTGCCGTTCACCTATAAATGGGCGTGCCAATGAGCTAGGTTTAAGAAAGGAAATAAATCATAATAAACTTTAGCTGTCAGCTAATTGATTAACGATTGATGTTTGGATTAAAATAAATGTACTGAGCATTGTACTGGCTTTCCTGTTATATTTAGAATCGGCTATGTGTAATGGCACCAATTGAGGGGAGGGTGAATTTGCCTCCTCCCAAGAATTTAGATTTTTGTACATCCCACATTTGAAAAAGTACCTGTTGTTGGTGTATTCATGGAACATGTTTTCATTAAAAAAAAGCTCAAAAAGAAAATGCCGCCGCCCCCTAGAAGGCATAAATAGAGTGTATGTTATTTTAGCATTAAAGTATTCTCGCTCTACCGAAGGAAACACTTCAAAATTCTGAATAATACTTTAAAACATTCTTAAATACTTAGGCATATCATTCTTTAAGGCACACCAATAAACCTTACCCCCTACTCCTTCCCCCTAATGTTGAAATATACACCCTGAATTACAATATGGACAAATGAGCCTTAGCCTATGTCTAAATAATGTTCTAATTTTGTTCTTTTGCATTCTTTTTTGTACTTAGCCTATTTCCCAACGACTGCTTGTTCACAATGCTTGTATCTGGGTTTACATTGATATCATCAAATATTGGCATGCGTGCATTGGTAAGCGTGTAGCCAAATCGTTCAAAGCTAAGGGTTCAAGGGAGAGGAGATAGAAAAAGAGCGTCTTTACTGTAAATTATTCACTTATACCACAAAGCCTATATACATGGTTTAAAAACAAACAAAAGAGAAGAACTTTACCTGACTACTGCTCGAGAGGAACTACCTATAACACTTCAGAATCCCCGTATATAAAATGATTTCTAAGGCTCTTAGAAACACATTCTACTATATTAAAATATTCTACATTCCACTTTTTGGTGTCCAAACCCTAGTTTTCCTGATTCCCATTTCCACAAGATAAAGCATCGTAAATTCCACGAACCTGTGTTCTACATAGAATTTCTAGAATCCAATACAAATTCCAAAGATAAAATTTACCCACATTAAGTTAAAATTAAGTTTCATGTTTCCTGTTCAAAGACTTATGCCTACATTCAAAAGTTTACAGATTCTTATTTCCAGCAGGCCTCTAGTTTCTAAATTATCAGTTATTTTTCGTTATCAATATTAGCTAACTCATTAGCACTATATTATGTTTGTCATATCTCTGATAAAAAAAACAACAAGAGCTAAGAGCTCATATGGCACTTGTGACGAGGTCGGAAGAGCCAAGAACCAAGAACTCATGGTATGAGCTCTAGCAAAAGCCTAAGAATCGATAGATTGCTTTAAAAGGAGATTCAGAGGCTTAATGCCGGCCGGGATTTAAAATAAGAGCTCCGAGTCACGAGGTCCTTCTAAATATCAAAATTCATTAAGATCCGATCACCTATTCGTAAGATACCTCGATTTTCACATTTTTCAAGAATTCTGGTTTCCCCCTCCAACTCCCATCAGTGTCACCAGATCTGGTCGGGATTTAAAATAAGAGTCCTAAAGCACAAGATGTTTCTAGATATCAAATTTCATTAAGATCTAACCCGTTCGTAAGTTACAAATATCTCATTTTTTTCTAATTTTTTCGAATTACCCCCCGCCCTCCCAACTCCACCAAAGAGAGCGGATCCGGTCCGGTTATGTCAGTCACCGATCTTGGACTTGTGCTTATTCTTTCCACCAAGTTTCATCCTGATCTCTCCGCTTTAAGCGTTATCCAAGATTCCCCTCCCTAATGACACTGGATCCGGTCAGGATTTAAAATAAGAGATCTGAGTTTAAAGGTCCTTCTAAATATGACATTTCATTAGGATATGATCACTCTTTTGTAAGTTAAAAATACCTCAGTTTTATCTATTTTTTAGAATTAACCCTCCCCCCAATTACCCCAAAGAGAGCAGATCCGATCCGGTTATGTCAGTCTCGTATCTAGGACTTGTGCTTATTTTTCCTACCAAGTTTCATCCCGATCCCTCTACTCTAAGCGTTTTCCAAGATTTTATGTTCCCCCCCCCCCCTCAACTTCCCCTTCACCGAATCCAGTTGGGATTTAAAATAAAGCTCTGAGACATGATATCCTTTCAAACATCAAATTTCATTAAGATCCGATCACTCCTTCGTAAGTTACAAATACCTCATTTTTCTCATTTTTCAGAATTAACCCTATCCCCCCAACTCCCCCAAAGAGAGCGGATCCGTTCCGATTATGTCAATCACGAATCTAGGACTTATAATTATTTTTCCCATCAAGTTTCATTCCGATCCCTCCACTCTAAGCGTTTTTCAAGATTTTAGTCCCCCCCCCCAACTCCCCCCAATGTTACCAGATCCGGTAGGGATTTAAAATAAGAGGTCCGAGACACGATATCCTTCCAAACATCACATTTCATTAAGATTCAATCACTCCTTCGTAAGTTAAAAAATACCGCATTTTTTAATTTTTCAGAATTATCCCTCCTCCCCCCAACTCCCCCGAAGAGAGCGGATCTGTTCCGGTTATGTCAATCACGTATCTAGGACCTACGATTATTTTTACCACCAAGTTTCATCCTGATCCTTCCACTCAAAGCGTTTTCCAAGATTTTAGGTTCCAACAACTCCCCCCAATGTCACCAGATCCGGTCAGAATTTAAAATAAGAGCTTTGAGACACGATATGCTTCCAAATTTCAGATTTCATTAAGATTCGATCACTCCTTCGTAAGTTAAAAATACCTCATTTTTTTCTAATTTTTCAGAATTAACCCTCCCCCCCAACTCCCCCAAACAGAGCAGATTCGTTCCAGTTATGTCAATCACGTATCTAGGACTTCTGCTTATTTTTCCCACCAAGTTTCATCCCGATCCCTCCACTCTAAGCGTGTTCGTAAGTTATCCCTCACCTGTTCATAAGTTAGTAATACTTCATTTTTTCTGTTTTTTTTCCGAATTAATCGACCCCCCACTCCCCCCCCCCAGATGGTCAAATCGGGAAAACAACTATTTCTAATTTAATCTGATCGGGCCCTGATATGCCTGCCAAATTTCATCGTCCTAGCTTACCTGGAAGTGCCTAAAGTAGCAGAACCGGGACAGACAGACCGACAGATAGACAGACCGACAGAATTTGCGATCGCTATATGTCACTTGGTTAATACCAAGTGCCATAAAAAGGTAAAGGCTCCACAGAAAGAGGCTTCTCAGAAAGAGGCATGCTAGACCACAAAAGAGAGACACTTTTAGATTGCGTCAGAGAAGAGTCTCTGATACGCTGAATTTGATGGTGCGATTTTTGTTAATACTCTAAGACTAATAGAGGGTGTTTCCCCCTATTTTCTTAAATAAGGCAAATTTTCTCATAACTTTTGATGTGTAAGATTAAACTTGACGAGAATTATATATTTAAAATCAGCATAAGGATACAATTCTTTTGATGTAACTATTGGTATCAAAATTTTGTTTTCTAGAGTTTCGGTTACTATTGAGTCGGGTCGCTCCTTACTACAATTCGTTACCACGAACTGTTTGAAAGGTAAAGGTCTAGAATAGTGGGTCCTCAGAAAGAGGCACGCTAGACCACAAAAGAGAGACACTTTTAGATTGCTAATTTTGTTGTCATTTTTATGGTTTTGTTCACGTTTCTGAGAATTCATCTCCGGTCCCCCTCCGATGATCTCATATGGTCCTAGTCTAATAAAAGAACTAAAAAATGATGAAGCTCTTGCTTTATAACATGCAGAAAGTATCTATGAATCAAATTTCCTTGTTTTTTTTCATTATTATCTGTTTTAGAATCAATTTTCATCAATTATTATGTGTTTTTTTATAGCTAAGGCAATATTAGACCGTTAGGGGGAGGGGCGGGGGATGAAATGTCGAAAACTAAAAAAGTATAAAAAAAAACATAAAATTGGCAATATAAAATTTTCTCTTTTTGTTTCCTTCTGAAAGCCACTATTTCAGACCTTTGCCAAAAAAATATTCAAGTTTATCTTAGAAAATTGCTTCAGTATGTGGAACCGCGTTAAGGCCTGCAGTCCAGACGTGAACTCTAGCGCAATAATTTAAAAATATACCAAAACAAAAGCGGTAGAAACTAATCTAGACAAAAGTCCTCTTGAAGTAAGATGCCAATATATCAATTGACAAAAATCACTGTACTCACCAATAGTCTTTATTATATCTAAATTATCCAATTTGTGATCTGATGAACCCCCATTTTCTAATCCAGGAGGTGGTTCTTTAGGGAGACTGCCTTGTCGTCTCCTTGCCACCCTACTTGAGGCCATTATGGAAACACAAATATTATTCACTAACTACAATTTGAAACATTTCAAGTCTGCAATAGAATGTCCAATGTCTGCGCTAGTCTCCAAGTTCAACGTACTCACGAAGAAGTTATAAAAGACACTGGATGAAACAAGCGGCTTTTAATCAAAGATTGAGAGGAGACACCACACCACGCAAGTTAAAAGACGCCGCCAAATGAAACTCACCAAATAGCATTTTTTCTTGATTCAAATTTTTTGCCTTAGAAAAAAAGCTAAGCACTATTTGTTATTAAATTTCTGAGGCCGAAACATTTTTTAACAAATCTTCCCTACCTAATCTTGAATAATAAATGTTAAATCCATTTTATTTTGACTATTTAAAGGATTGTTTTAAACCACTTTGGCCAGTAATTTAATTTTGAAAAAAAAAAATAACTACGAGGGTTCAAGCAGATACGCATTCAAAGATGTATCTTATATTGGTGGGGGGGTGGAGGGTGTTAAAACTCTAAAATAGGTGAACTATGGGGAAGACACAAGATGATAAAGGGAAATTGAAAGAAATTTCACAATCTTTGTGGGCAAACCCACTAAGGACTACACTCCATGCGTGCCTTGGGACCAACTGTATGCTGTTACTCAGTCAGATGTCCCACAGCCAAGCTAATAAGATCAGTGTTAGGATGTTATCTAGAGGCCAGGACAACTATGGGTGGTTGGGTTACCATCTGTTGGTATCTTGATTCTTTATATAGGTAATATTCTATTACTTATTGAGTTATCAAGTTTCATCTGTATTTTTTTTTGCAAACCCTACTCTTCTTTACTGTCTTGAATAAAAACAAGAGCTAAGAGCTCATATGGCACTTGTGACGAGGCAAGAAGAGCTAAGAGCCAAGAGCTCATATGGTATGAGCTCTAACAAAGTTCTAAGAATCAATAGATTGATTTAAAAACAAAATCAGAGGCTTAATGCCGGTCAGGATTTAAAATAAGAGCTCTGAGTCACGAGGTCCTTCTAAATATCAAAATTCATTAAGATCCGACCACCCACTCGTAAGTTATGAATACCTAATTCTTTCTAATTTTCCCTCTCCCTTTAGACCCCCAGATGGTCGAATCTGGGAAAACGACTTTATCAAGTCAATTTGTGCAGCTCCCAGACACACCTACCAATTTTCATCGTCCTAGCACATCCAGAAGCACCAAATTCGCCAAATCACCGAACCCCTCCCCCCAACTCCCCCAAAGAGAGCGAATCCAGTACGGTTACGTCAATCACGTATCAAGGACATTTGTTTATTCTATCCACCAAGCTACATCCCGATTCCTCCACTCCAAGTGTTTTCCAAGATTTCCCCCTCCAACTCTCCCCAATGTCAACAGATCTGGTCGGGATTTGAAATAACAGCTCTGACACATGATTTCCTTCTAAATATCAAATTTCATTAAGATCCAGTCACCAGTTCTTGAGTTAAAAATACCTCAATTTTTCTAATTTTTCCAAATTAACACGCCCCAGCTCCTCCAAAGAGAACGGATCCGTTCCAACTATGTCAATCACGTATCTAGAACTTGTGCTTATTCTTCCCAACAAATTTCATCCAGATCTCTCCACTCTAAGCGTCCTCCAAGATTTCTATTTCCCTCCTCCAACCCCCTATGTCCCTGGATCCAATTCGAGTCGAAAATGGAGCATCTAAGACATAAGATCCTTCTGTATATATCAAGTTTCATTAAGATCCAATCACCTGTTCATAAGATAGAAATACCCCAATTTTCACGTTTTCCAAGAATTCCGGTTTCTCCCTCCTACCCCCCCCCCCCCCCCAATGTCACATGATATGGTCGGAATTTAAAATTAGAGCTTTAAAGCACAAGATCCTTCTAAATATCAAGTTTCATTAAGAACTGGTCACCCGTTCTTAAGTTACAAATGCCTCATTTGTAACTTGCTCGTAAGTTACAAATACCCCAAAGAGAGCGGATCCGCTCCGGTTATGTCAATCATGTATCTAGGACTGGTGCTTATTTTTCCCACCAAGTTTCATCCTGATCCCTCCACTCAAAGTGTTTTCCAAGATTTTAGGTTCGCCCCTCCCAACTCCCCCCAATGTCACCAGATCCGGTCGGGATTTAAAATCACAGCTTTGAGACATGATATCTTTCCAAACATCAAATTTCATTAAGATCTGATCAACCGTTCGTAAGTTAAAAATACTTCATTTTTCTATTTTTTCCGACTTAACCGCCCCCCAATCCCCCCCAGATGGTCAAATTGGGAAAATGACTATTTCCAATTTAATCTGGTCCGGTCCCTGAAATGCCTGCCAAAATTCATCGTCCTAGCTTACCTGGAAGCGCCTAAAGTAGCAAACCCGGGACCGACAGACAGACCGACAGAATTTGCGATTGCTATATGTCACTTGGTTAATACCAATTGCTATAAAAACTTTAATAAAAAAATCTAAAATACCTACTTATATAATTTCTAACCCGGGCTAGTTTATTTACCTAGTTTATTTACCTTGCTCTCAGGAATTTCTGAAACATGCTATAGAAGCAGAAGTATCCCCATTAGACTCCTTACTTTCTGCCATTTCTAAATATACCTTAGCAGACATATATCCTAAAGTTTTTGCCAAATAAATTATTTGAAAGAGTCAGTGTCCGATTATAAGAATCGCGGCAACCATCGGAATTGGAAATATTTAAAGCAAACTTAAATTTGTTAAAGTTTAGAGTTCACCAGACGTGCTAAGCTTTTTTGGATGCAACCCGAAACTTTCTGAAAGTGGACACAGTCATTTGTTTTATATTATATATAATGACCATAAAATAGTTAGAGTTAGGTTATAGGATAGGACATAGGCTAGTCAGACAAAAATGCTCACGAGCATAAACATTGCGTTCCTTTAGCAAAAGTTGTTCTTTTGTCGTTGGCTCGATGTTAGTAAAAAAAAAAAAAAAAAAAAAAAAATATAACGATAATTTTATTATAGTTTTCCTAATGAACTTTATAATGTTACTGGGTAGTGCTAGATGGCATTGATAGTTCGGTTTATTTTCTTTTGAAAGATGAACTTGATCTTCCTTTCTCTTCGGTTTCCCATGGTCTTTACACTACCCTTAATAAATAGAACTACCCTTGAAGATTTTGCCAACGCAACATCTTGCAAATCTTCTTGTTCTTTCTTTCGTGTCCAAGCTTTTACAGGCTACTTAGTTACATCTATGACAAATGAATCACGAGTCCTAAAGTAACAAGGACATTAAAAATGGGATCTCATTCTTTACCTTGGTTGTGTGGAAACTTCAACAACCATATATTTCTTAAAAAATTAGAAAACCCTGGAACTCAATTTTTAATGAAAAAGACCTCCATATACAAATAGGTAATTTTAGGTTTAGCGGGCGCCAAGTTTGAAATAAGGAACGTGGATAAAAAATCAGCAGAAAATGAGCGAAAAGAATATATCATCATAAAGCTCTAGAAGCGTAGCTTTTCTGAATGCTTTAACAAAAGACAAACACTACCATAAATCTAAGCTATTCATTAATATGGATATTATTAAAATGATCCAAGATTAAAAACTTAAAACTATTAATTAACTGACCTACCAGCAAAAATATATTTTTAGAACGACCAATTAGGCAATCCTACCTTTTTTTTATATTTATCCAGTTAGATGACCATTGGCAGGTAACAGATACTTTATTTTCTTCTGTTTTAAAAATGTCACTTCAAAACTTAAGTTTTGCATATTCCCACTAGCCTATATTTGCTCAATAGCCCAAATAGACATAATGATTGTTGTATTACTCGAAGCCCAGTTGTTATAAATTGTGTTACAAACATTGGCTTGGCTTGTTTGTAAACAAGAAAAGTTTCCGCTTGCCTATTTCATGATTCAATTATGGCAACAACGGACAAGATTTACATTTGATTACACTTGATTTTAAGTCCAAGCTAGGTCAAATTGTATTCGTCTAGACTGCCCTAAATTAATCCAAGGTAGTCTGTATAATAACAGCTTAGTTGAAGTTATATTTTAAAATGTTTAACTAAATAGTGGTTGAAGAGAGGCGACACGCCATAACGTAAAAATTAGCTGCCAAAAAGCCTTAGCAAATAAAAACTTTCTCTGAAGCCATACAAAAATACAGATAAAAAATATTGTGCCACAACCAGTACGGTGACACCCTGTTTTCAAATGTTTTATTCCAGTGGCTTTACTTTCTTCCAGGAATACTTTCTAACATCGTAAAATGCACCAAATTTTCAGCTGTTGGCTTTAAAATGCCATTTTTATTTGTCAAGACCCTTTCGCCCGACCAATCTTTTGTTACCGTCACCTATCATCACAATTTTCACTAGCCTACCTTTGTAAAGGAAGGTCAAAAGATGTTATCGAATGGCTGATGTTTTCAGTAAAATTGTAACGACTCACATTATAACTTTGAAGTTTTATTTCTCTTACTGACTGTTTAAACAGATAAAGGAGGATGTCATCTGAGAAAAGCAGTGGCGTAATGTCGTCAAAATCCTGGGGGAGGGGAGGATAAAGTTGGAGCTAATTACCCTTAATCAAGTGAACCTGACATTGAAGTCCAAAAAATGAGCCATATTAGCACCATAAAGGTAAAGATATCCTAAAGAAAACTGACCCCACTCTGTTGATAATTGAATTATGAACGCTTATCTTAGTTTCGACAAGATTTTCGAAGAAACTGAATTTCAGCTCGGAGGATAAACTGGGGTCTGGGGGAGCCGAGGTCAAGGAGGGGCATTTGCCCCTGCCCCATAGCAAATTAAACCCCTGGAGAAAAGTATTTCGAACATATTCTCCATATAAATCACCGTATAGCAACGCCAGGCCATACCCAGAGAGGAGGGAATACCAGGTTTGAGTTATTTGAATTTATACCCTCCCGAATTGTTTGTCCAACTGAAGCAACAGTAACAAAATGTATTTAAGCCAATTTTTCCACACAAACACCTTCATAATCACTAATCGCCAAAAAAATTGCGCCCCCATTCCTCCTTCCGAGCAAAAATACTGGATTGCCCTGGCCTGACCAAAGCCAACGGCAGGAGTAACTTGGATCAGATTTTTTTATCGTAAAGTTAATTTCTGAACAGATTGTTCACCTTAAAAGTAATTATGAACAGAAATTTACCCTAAAAGCCTATAGTTAGCAATGTTTGTTCATATGCAAATTTTCAATTTGCTTACGGAGGTACTATCCCTACGGCTTTTAAAGAGTTTGACTGACTCATCTGCAGTAGTTTAAACCGGAAAACAAATTACTAGGAACAGTACTCTGTGCTTGGACTCCATAACAGCACATTTGGACCAATTATCATTAAGTTAATTTGATCTTAATTTGAACTAATTAAAAATGGTTATAATTATATTTATTAGAGTAAAAGCAAGCAAACTGGATACTCAGATTACGACAAGGATACTTTTAAATAGACACGTAGGCACATGTTTTCAGAGGTATATTAATTAGCATTTTGAGGCCAAAAAGCCTATTTCTTGGTTCAAATAGGTGCGCCACTTCACTGAATGTACTGGTGTCACGTATCGGTTGCCTGTGAAAAGACATATGTCAGTGTTTCCACTTGTACAGTTTTAAGGTAGATCTATAATTTTTCGCTCCTTGCAACAGGCAGAAAGAATTTGCATGGTTCTTTGTGGTAAGTAGTCTGTAAATGTTTTTGGTACGTATATCAAAAACACCAAAAAGTTTTAACAGAAAAGCTCCGAGAACTGGTATTACAATGGATCTATTTTCTTCTTCTTTTTTTTTAGTGATGAATTTTTTTGTATGGGTAGTATAATTCTTAGCTCATAGATTGGTGCCCAATAATAATGCAAATTATGTGATATTTTAGGATGAAAGAGCAAACAGCAGATGTCACGCTAAGATAGCATCAATTCACCTGAGGCCTAAACATATAACAAACCCTCCTCCGTCTTTCGGAGTCTCCATGCTTCAGAACCATGCGCGACCACCGTCATCACTTTAGCTTCCACTATTCTAATCTTGGTTCGCAGATTTCTCTTCCTATTTTTCAAAACTTTTTTCAACTATGAAAAAACATCAGGGGCCTTGACTATTCTACTTTTAACATCTTCATTGACCCGCCGGCTTTACTAATAATTCCACCTAGGTTATCGAAGCTGTCCACTTGATCGATCTTCTCGTTACCCAGCATCACCTCTTCACTTTTGCTATATTCCCAGTCTTAGCGACTTAGTATTCTTAATATTGGTTTCAGACATATTCTTGCAGCCTTAACTTTCGAAACCTCTAAAAATTAATTCATTTTGCTAACATCTTCATCTAGGATGCTCAAATCATTAGCATAATCTAAGTCTAGGAAAGTTTCACTTCCCCATTTGATTCTGTGTTCTTCCACTGCCATTTCTGTGCACGCAAGCGAGCTGCTTGGATGATGGAATTGCCAACGGATAGCATTTTGAAGGAAATATCGCTTTCAAACAAACAGTTCATCTAAGAACACCATCAGGCTACCAGGTAGAGAATCTTCCAGCTGATTTCCAGAAGATAACTGCTTTGCTGTCATAAACGATTCCTTCTGTGCTGGCAGTCTTTTGATGTCACTCTTGACAATTTTTGCTGCTGCTCTAATAAGCTAGATTTTCTCACTCTTTTTGTTATCAGTTTTTTCCAAGCAATAAAAATTCGGGAGTATCTCGGATGCTTTTTCTTTGAATGTCACCACGTCAGTCTTCCCGTCAACAGTTGCAAATACCAGCTGGTATTTGAAATATTTCAGGAGCTTACTCTTCAAGCACTTGTTACAATACGGTTTAAGGCCTGTTCCGTTCAAAAACTCTCCCATTTTTGCAACAAGCTCACTGACAGTAAATTGTTCTTCGTCATTTTCTTCGAAAAAATCGACCAGCCTCAAAAACACCTGATATCTTTCATCGTGTCCTGGCCTAACCCTTTCTGGATTTTTTTTTATCGGGCTCGGTATCTTCGAGTATTCCAAGGAGTTCTTGCGTTGTAAATGTGGTTGGGATGCTCTTCTTTGATAGAAACATAGAAGAACAGGCTGCATGGTAAATGGCTTCAACTGCGTGAGGGGCCGACACTGTACATATGCTCCAGAAAACGTTATTTGCCCAGTCATCCCATCGGCTTTTGTACACTACATTTATACTCTCTTCAAAGTCTTTGGTACGAACCTTGTACCACTTATGACCTTTTTTGTGTTCAGTGTTGACATTTATTCTTGTAGTAAAGAAAAAGCAACACTCTTGGAAATTGAAACTGGGAATCTGCGATCGCAGTACCACCTTTTCTGCGTCCGTCTTTCCTGACAAGGCTCGTCTTCTATCATTCTCAGTTTTGACAGGTATATTTGCTTGTGAAAGTCTTTCTGCAAGTAGCAGGAAACTTGGCTCCCTGCCTGGACAGAGCTGCTAGTATCTCACGTTGTTCTAGCTTCGTTAATGGCTGTAGCTCCTTTCTCTGCCAGTATCGACGATTCTGAGGTGTCTATCGGTCACTCACACAACGGACATAAAGCGTCAGTAGGATCTGCCATCTAGAAGAGAGAACTGGGATCTAGTAGACTGTCAGTGAATGCGTTACAAGAAAATCCTGATCTGGATCGGATAATCTGGTAGCCAACGTTGTAGCAGAAACTGAACATCAGAAGAGGCTTTATAAAGGCGTATAGGAAAGAATCCCTATTTGGAAATTGTTATTTGTTGAGAATGATGAAAATGAATCGACAATTTGTGCTCATCTTCGAAAACACCCTATGAACATAGGTTACTTGCGTGTTTTTTTTTGTTTTTTGTTTTGTTTTTTTTTAGCTTTAAAAATCAGAAATAAAAACAATAAAATGACAAAGGGTGACGTTAATGCTACAATCTCTCAAATACAATCATTTCTTGATAAGGAAATCATCAGGAGGGTGCCTTTCTTTTCATGGTTCCTTATTCTCGGATTCCGGAAAAATAAAAAAAATAGCAGAGAAAAACTAGAAAAAAGATAATTTCGTAACACGATGGAGATATAGATTTTGATATGTTGTAGAACTCTCTTTTCTGAACACAGTGGTTTAAAAATAATTTCTTTCCTGATTTGACCATTTCTTTACGTATCTCTCTCCTACTATCACCACTATGTCAAAATAAAATCCTCTGGTATTTAATTCATTGAAGTACCACTACAGGCAAGTTTAACAGGTAATAAATTGGTTTAAAAATAAATGAGGATCTAATCCAATAAAAAAAAAACAACAGAAAGGTAAAAAAAACGCAAACATCCCCCCCTTATTGAGTATAGCCTCTGTTCATATGAATCGAGTTGCCTCAAGTCGGTAAAAGGTTGAATTTTTCCCTTTAGCGAATCCTTCATACAGTTTCGAGAGAATGGAAGTTGGATGTACAGAGCGAACATTTTCAGAACCAGGCTTTCCATCTGATTAAATGTTTCTTCGGGGAGGGGGAGGATAAGAACCAATATGAAGGCCAAACCTTTGTTGTCCCTGCTCAATTTGCATCTTGCAACCGTAAGTCATAGGGCCAAGGGGATCGAAATGTACAAAAACCTGAAGGCATAGCCCCCCCCCCAAACAAAGGTTCGACAAAGAGAAAACCATTTTCTAATCGCCTAGAAAATAAAAGAGAACATCCAAGTACAAGGAAAAACCAAAACTTCAATCTATAAGAAAGAATGAAAACCTGACGGATTCTTTTGTGTGGAGTTTAAAGCAGATAAAAAGAACAAATAACATTTTTACAAATAAATCTTTGTGGTCTAACATTGTGTATATACTTTTTCATAGTACATAACATGCAAAAGTGAAAAGCATAACTTTGTTACTATTCTTGAGGGCGGTGTTTGCTCCCTTTTCTAATAGTTATTTAGTCACAGATATTTTATTTTCAATCACAACCCAATGTAAAAGTGTCACGTTGAGAGAATCAAAGGCATTTACACAGGCACATGCAAAACTAAAAACTGACAGACACACAGATGACCTTGTGTAACAGCATAATCTAAAACTGTAAGCCCACAGCAACCTTTTGTATTAATATTTACTCCTTTTTTCTTTTTAAAATAAACACATTTAATTTTCACTACCCTTGATGCTTCATGATAATTTGATTTTTTTTTTTTTAATTGGCGGGATCAAACAGTTCGTGGTAACGAACTGTAGTAAGGAGCGACCCGGGTAATATTAACCAAAACTCTAAAAAATGGAATTTGGTACCAATAGCTACATCAAAAGAATCGCATTTTTAAGCTGATTTTAAATATTTAAGTTTCATCAAGTTTAGTCTTACCCATCAAAAGTTACAAGCCTGAGAAAATTTGCGTTATTTTAGAAAATAGGGAGAAAACCCCCCTAAAAGTCATAGAATCTTAACGAAAATCACACCACCAGATTCAGCGTATCAGAGTACCCTACTGTAGAAGTTTCAAGCTCCTATCTACAAAAATGTGGAATTTTATATTTTTTGCCAGAAGGCAGATCACGGATGCGTGTTTGTTTTTTTGTTTGTTTTTTTCCCAGGGGTGATCGTATTGACCCAGTTGTCCTAGAATGTTGCGAGAGGGCACATTCTAACGGAAATGAAAAGTTCTAGTGCCCTTTTTAAGTGACCAAAAAAATTGGAGGGCACCTAGGCCCCCTCCCATGCTAATTATTTTCACAAAGTCAACGGATCAAAATTCTGAGATAGCCATTTTATTCGGCGTAGTCGAAAAACCTTATAACTATGTCTTTGGGGACGACTTACTCCCCCACAGTCCCCGTAGGAGGGGTTACAAGTTCAAAACTTTGACCAGTGCTTACATATAGTAATGGTTATTGGGAAGTGTACAGACGTTTTCAGGAGGATTTTTTGGTTGGAGGCAGGGGTTGAGAAGAGGGGGATATACTGGGGGAACTTTTTCATCGAGGAATTTGTCATGGGGGAAGAAAATTTCCATGAAGGGAGCGCAGGATTTACTAGCATTACCTAAAAAAAACAATGAAAAAATAAATATGAAAAAGTTTTTTTTCAGCTGGAAGTAAGCAGCAGCATTAAAACTTAAAACGAACAGAAATTATTACCCATATGAGGGGCTCACCTCCTCCTAATACCTCGCTCTTTTTGCTAAAGTATTTTTAGTAATTTCAACTATTTATTCTGCGGCTTTTGTGATTCAGGGGTCATTCTTAATGAATTGGGACAAAATTTAAGCTTTAGTGTAAAGAGCGAGGTACTGACGAGGGAGTCAACCCTCTCATATATGTAATAAAAACATGAGAATACAAAAGTTCTTTACGTAAGCTAATTTATAAGTTACGTATATCTTTTACTTATAAGGGCAACTAGGCTTCCTCCCCCGCTCTTTTTTTCTCAAAATCGTTCGATCGAAATTATGAGAAAGCCATTTAGCCAAAAAAAAAATAAATATACAAATTTTGTTTTAATTATTCCTCTGTGGAGAGCCAAAATCAAAACATGCATTGATTCAAAAACGTTCAGAAATTAAATAAAAAAACAAGTTTTTTTTAAATGAAAGTAAGGAGCGACATTAAAACTTAAAACGAACAGAAATTACTCCGTATATGAAAGGGGCTTTTCCTTCTCAACGCCCCGCTCTTTACGCTAAAGGATTTTACTGTTTCAAAGTGTAGAGTTAAGAGAAAGAGTCAAACTTTAGCGTAAAGAGCGGGGCGTTGAGGAAGAAAAGCCCCTTTCACATACGGAGTAATTTCTGTTCGTTTTAAGTTTTAATGTCGCTCCTTACTTTCATTTAAAAAAAACTTGTTTTTTTTTATTTAATCACGGGATAGGTATACACAGCCGAAATGGGAGCTTGATAGGGAATTGCCAAGAATTAAATTTTCTGCTATAACTTTCCTATTACTTTCTGAAAATTTTCAGAATTCACATAATTTTACAGTAAATTTTTACCGTGAAGATGAATCGAAATCATGGTTACCGTTCCTCCGTTTTCCAATTTTTTTTTCTAGGCCAGGGGTTCTCCATCTTTTTCCCGGTTACGGGTCCCTTCGAAGATTAGGTGCGGCTCCCATAATAAATGCGATTTTTTTCAAACGTTTGGCCTTCTTGATAAATTGCAAAACTTGCCTTTTTGAAAACGACTATTTATTTAACAGCAAAAAATAAAGACGGACATTGTTGTCCTTGGGATATTACGTACAGTAAAATATTTTTGGGATACTATAAGATTGGGTAATAATGCTGAAAAGAAAATAAATTCAAGGCAAATGTACAACGGTTAAATTATATTGGAAACTAGGGTATTCGACTTCATATTTTCTCCAGAAAGCAGCGAGTCATTTTGTTGCTGTACTTAAAACAAAAGAGGTTGATTGGTCTCTTTGCTGCAATACATGTGGCGTAAATTTATTGTACCAGGGCACCATATTATTCATTGATTTCTTAAGATAAGAGTAATCGAATCCACATTGGAATAGAAGGACCCTTTAAATTTAGCTATGGTGTGGCTTTATCCATCCCTACACCTTTACGATATCTTTACAAAATTAATTATTATTCTTTTACCATACAATATCTACGAAATTGCTACTGAAATGGTTCCCAAAGCTGTCTTTATACAACGCATTGACCTTTAGTAATATTACAATGAAATTCTTCCAGTTCAGCAAATCCTAAGTAAACGTAAGCTAGTTATGTTAACCATGTGCGTTATGACCCTAGGAAAAAAGGGGATGAATCCTATTTGAGACGTCATTACTTAACACAAGAATAACTTTATTCACTATCAAATTTTACACAGTTAGACTTCAAGAAAACAGACATCGATGGGTCTATTTTATGGCTAGGGAGGCGACTTTGTGGTTTAGTTCATTGGCCTCCGAAATGGTCCTGTATTGGAACGTTCTAGATTCGCTGTTTGATCAGGTTACTTTGTTAATTAATTTGATTAAATTGTTTAATTGTGTAGTTAGATGGTATTTTTTTTTTTATGAAATCTCATCCCTCTTTCACTGTCCCTTTCTCTTTTCTATTTTTGCTTTTTGGCGGTATCTTTGGTACTTGCCTATTATATAAAACAAACTCGAAAAGTGAAGTTTGGTGACAATAAATATGATGAAAGTCGAATACTTTATTAGCAAAATTGTGACGGTCATTTGTGAATTATTAAATTGCGAGCTTCAGCGCCGGCTGACTGTCTTAAAGACAAAGAAAAATTCATTATTAAAGCGATTCCTGACCTAGTTCATTCTAATTCATTATTTACGTGATTCTTGAGGACAACGGTTAGTGTGTTCGGACTAGTGATAGAATATAGTGTCTCACCATACATGTTCAAATTTAGATCTGGGATTAGCCAAGGACCAAAGAACAGGCAATTATATTTTTCCAGAATAAGGGGTTGTTGTCCAAAATAAAACACTGCGTCAATGGACACACCTTGACTTTGTACTCTTATAAGAAGCAGCATTTTTGGAAATGTAACACTGCGTTCTGGGAGCATATCCAAGTTTACAATTTTGCTAATAAATTATTCGATTTTTGTCATATTTTGTTTTTTTCATTATCATTAACCAAGCTTCACTTCTCGAGTTTGTTTTCAAACAGTTCGTGGTAACGAACTGTAGTAAGGAGCGACCCGGCTCAATAGTAACCAAAACTCTAAAAAATGGAATTTTGATACCAATAGCTACATCAAAAGAATCGCATTTTAATGCTGGTTTTAAATATATAAGTTTCATCAAGTTTAATCTCACCCGTCAAAAGTTAGGAGCCTGAGAAAATTTGCCCTATTTTAGAAAATAGGGGGAAACACCCCCTAAACGTCATAGAATCTTAACGAAAATCACACCATTAGATTCAACGTATCAGAGAACCCTGTTGTAGAAGTTTCAAGATCCTATCTACAAAAATGTGGAATTTCGTATTTTTTGCCAGAAGGCAGATCACGGATGCGTGTTTATTTGTTTGTTTGTTTTTTTCCCCAGGGGTGATCGTATCGACCCAGTGGTCCTAGAATGTTGCGAGAGGGCTCATTCTAACGGAAATGAAAAGTTCTAGTGCCCTTTTTAAGTGACCAAAAAAATTGGAGGGCACCTAGGCCCCCTCCCACGCTAATTATTTTCCCAAAGCCAACAGATCAAAATTCTGAGATAGCCATTTTATTCAGCGTAGTCGAAAAACCTTATAACTATATCTTTGGGGACCACTTACTCCCCCACAGTCCCCGTGGGCGGGGCTACAAGTTACAAACTTTGACCATTGCTTACATATAGTAATGGTTATTAGGAAGTGTACAGACGTTTTCAGGGGGATTTTTTGGTCGGGGGAGGGGTTGAGAAGAGGGGGATATATTGGGGGAACTTTCTATCGAGGAATTCGTCATGGGGGAAGAAAATTTCCATGAAGGGAGCGCAGGATTTTCTAGCATTATTAAAAAAAAACAATGAAAAAATAAATATGAAAAAGTTTTTTCAACTGGAAGTAAGGAGCAGCACTAAAACTTAAAACGAACAGAAATTGTTACGCATATGAGGAGCTCACCTCCTCCTAATACTTCGCTCTTTACAATAAAGTATTTTTAGTAATTTCAACTATTTATTCTACGGCTTTTGTGATTCAGGGGTCATTCCTAATGAATTGGGACAAAATTTAAGCTTTAGTGTAAAGAGCGAGGTACTGACGAGGGAGTCAACCCCCTCATATATGTAACAAAAACATGAGAATACAAAAGTTCGTTACGTAAGCTAATTTATAAGTTACGTATATCTTTTACTACTAAAACATTCGTAAAAAATTAAAAGTTCTAGTTGCCTTTTTAAGTAACAAAAAAATCGGAGGGCAACTATGCTTCCTCCCCCACTCTTTTTTTCTCAAAATCATTCGATCAAAACTATAAGAAATCCATTTAGCCAAAAATAAATAAATAAATGTGCAAATTTCGTTTTAATTATTCCTCTGCGGAGAGCCAAAATCAAACCATGCATTGATTCAAAAACGCTCAGAAATTAAATAAAAAAAATAAGTTTTTTAACTGAAAGTTAGGAGCGACATTATAACTTAAAACGAACAGAAATTACTTCGTATATGAAAGGGGCTGCTTCCTCATCAACGTCCCGCTCTTTACGATAAAGTTTTTTACGGTTTTAAAAAGTAGATTTGAGAGTTCTGTTCGTTTTAAGTTTTAATGTCGCTCCTCACTTTCAGTTTAAAAATTTGTTTTTTCTTATTTAATATATAAATATAAATATACATATGTATATAATATATACATGGACCTTATCTTTTAAATTAGACGAATATTACCCTCCACCACCCTTTTACAGGCCTCATAACCATAGAGAGGATCAATCCTATTAATTTATTTAATGTTTTTCGTTTTATAGTTCCTCCTTTATAATTTTTCCGCTGTAATAAAAGAAGGTTCCACCGAGATTTGAACTCGGATCGCAGGATTCAAAGTCCTGAGTGCTAACCATTACACCATGGAACCTTGATATTAAGAATAATTTGATAAATAGTTCATATAAATATTTAACAGAGCTTATCCTTCAATTTAGATTCAACAGTTTTCACCAATTCAGTCGTCGAATGATAAACACAAAACAATCGACATTGCCATTCAGGGTTTATTCCAGTTTAGAAATTCCTTCCTGCGAAGCAAATGCGGTATATTCTATGTTTTATAAGCATTTAAGCAGGGGCGTAGTTTGCTATAGGGCAGGGCTGGTGGCAGATCCAGGGGGAGGGGCACCCCTCCCCCTAACGTAGTGGTTGATTTGTGGTTGGATCCGCTTGCTCTGGTTAGGGTTGGGAAGAAAGTTATTCTTTTTTTGTAATTGGTTTTTAATAGTTTAGTTTTTAATAAGTTTTTAATTATTAAAATTGTTTCTTTTTGCAAACAAGTTTGAAACAAGGTTTTAGTTCCTTTGTATGGTCTCTGTTAGATTTACTAATGACGCATACAGCCAAAAAGTATTTAATTAAATTTAGATTTATCAAAGGCATCTGTCCGTTTTACCACAAATGCCAACTGGGAGGCGAAAATCTTAATTTCGTAACAACAAGGAGGGGAAATTTAAAATCCTAACTTCTTTTGGCTGCTGAAAGGATATTTCAGGATTGTGCTGTCACAACGGGGCTGGAAAGCAAAATATTTTATTCTTTTTACTGTCAAAAATTTGCTTTCGAGTCTTGCTATGGCACTGTGGCAAAGAAATTGTAATCATTACTTTTTTTGGAGGTCTGTTTTGGTTTTTGGGTTTGGTTTTTTGCAAAGCAGGGTGGTTTTTGGCAACATCGGTGTTTTTTTGGGGATTTGTATAATAGAAAATAAATGTATGAGAAGTGCAAAAATTATTAGTTTAAGCTTTGGATTTTGGTGAGCAAATGGTGGCCACTTTACTGCTTATTTTCATCTAATTAAAGCTCTACATTATATGACAAATCACCTCTGTTCATCCTAAAACATTAGAGTAAAGGCCGTACTCCTTAAACTTTAATAAATGTTTGTATAAGTATATACTTAAAACTTAGTATATGAGGCAAAATACTCCTTCAAAGGTTGGAGTAATCATTTAAGAAGAATTGATTTTTGAAAAATTGTTTGTAAAAAAGGCGAATAATTATGTGTTTTTTTTTATCTAGCAGGTATAGATGGGTCTATGAATTCTCAGTTTGAATCAGTGGAATGTCATTTATTTGTTTCAAACATTTAAAATAAAAAATGATAAAAAGGGGAAATTTGAGTTAACCACGGAAACAGAATGCAACAGTAATATTACTTCAGAATTTCTTACCTTCTCAATACCAACCAGTCACAAAATATAGTTATGTTTTTGTATAGGGTTTGAATGTATTTGTCCATAAAACTGTCTAAACTGCTATATATACCACTGAGGATTTTTATACTTTATTTGATACATGTCATCCAATCCCATTCCCACAATTAGTTGTTTATAAATCAAAATTTTTACAGGAAAATTCTCTTACTTAATGCTAAATCTGAGTCAAATTTCAAACTTTTATTTTTGTGCTCAACAGACTTATCAAAATTTAAACGTTTTAATTGAATATCTGAAAATATTAAGGTTTAAAAAAAATTAACTAGAAATCGCCACAGCTTGAAACCCTCGGAATTTAAATCTACATATATAAAAATAAGTTGCTTATTTGTGTGTTGACTGACGTCATGTTTGTCGACTGACGTCAATGTAAGGATTGAGCATTATGTCGTCATGAAGTTGTTTGTCGACTGACGTCATGTTTGTCGACTGATGAAATTACAGACCGGGACACCAGGACACAAATGACGACCGGGACACAGGGAATATAAATGACAACCGGGACACTCAAAGAGATATTACAGACTGGGACACCGGGACACAAATAACGACCGGGACACAGGGAATATAAATGGCGACCGGGACATAGGGACACAACTACAACGGGGACGCCGGGGGGCACTGGGGGGATATATATATGACGACCGGGACACAGGGAACGTTCGATTAGCAATCACCATCAACAAAACTCAAGGGTAATCATTAGAATAATGAGGCATAGATCTGAATACGGATTGTTTTTCCCATGAACAATTATATGTTGCATGTTCAAGAGTCGGTAAACCTGACAATCTATTTATATGCACAGACAATGGGACAGCGAAGAATGTTGTATACTCGCAATTTTACGTAGTTAAAAACATACATATATCTATCTATATTCACAGGTGGGACAAAGGGACACAACTACAATGGCGCGTAACTAACATAGCACGAAAAATGCTAAAAAAAGAAAAAACCAAAAAAGAAAAAAAATTTTAAAAAAGGAAAAAAATAACTAGTTTGAAAACTAAAAAAACTAAAAAAGCTGCAAAACTAAAAAAAAACTAAAAAAGAAAAACTAAAATAGAAACTATATCTATTTATATAAAAATAAGTTGTATGTATGCATGTTTGTTTGTTTGTGGCTTTGCATATGACGTCATTATAAGCATATAAGGCTTTGTATATGACGTCATTATAAGATGACACTACAGACCGGGACGCAAATGATGACTGGGACACAGGGAATATAAATGACGACCGGGACACTCAAAGAGAAATTACAGACTGGGACACTGGGACACAAATGACGACCGCGACACAGGGAATATAAATGACGACTGGGACACAGGGACACAACTACAACGGGGACGCCGGGGGGCACAGGGGGATATATAAATGACGACGGGGACACCAGGAATGTTCGATTAGCAATCACCATCAACAAAGCTCAAGGGCAATCATTAGAATAATGAGGTATAGATCTGAATACGGATTGTTTTTCCCAGTTAAAAACAGTTTTATGTTTTACGTAGTTAAAAACATATATATATATATATATATATATATATATATCTATCTATATTCACAGGTGGGACACAGGGACACAAATACAATGGCGCGTAACTAATATGGTGCGTAACGACTTACGCTCGCGGCGGGGGGGGGGGGGCTTGGGGGGCGCGAAGCGCCCCCACCAACTAGGTGTTGGGGTGGCGTGAAGCGCTGCCCCAACAGCTAGTCACCAATAATATATATACAGATACAAAGATAACAAACACATAATTATATGTTTTTAAGGAGTATTTCAACCCATATACTTAGCTTGAAGCACATACCTACATGCATCTTTATTTGAGTTCCTATTTTTCTGATGATTTTGGTCTTTATTCAAATATCTTAGGATGAATAAAAGAGGAAATACTACCGAAGAGCTCTAAACTGACAAGAGTCTAGGCCAGTGGTTCTCAACCGGGGTCCACATGGACCCCTAGGGGTCCATTTAATATTCCTGGGTGTCCACAGGCAAAAAACAACAAATTGGGGGTCCACAATGATATTTTGGGGGTCCATGAAGAAAACCAACTCAGAACGCTCTTTATTTAAAAAAAAATCAATTTCTACTGTAATTTACATTATTTTGAAAAATATATATTAGTAATTCTTTCATTATTCTTTTATACTTTTTTTTACTTATATATTCACCCATCAGTCAGTGGCAGGAACAAGCTGCGGTGAAAATCTTTGAACTTCTCTCATGAAGTAGACGGTGAGCTTTGATTTTATTTTTATGCAGATATTTCCTTCCTAATGCCCGGTACCTTACCATAGATCTGCAACGACTTATCTATTACCCGTTGGTCAGTATCTAGAGCAAAGATCATATTTTCAACATATCCTTGGAAATGATGGCTGCCTGACATCATATGAAATCTATCTATCTTCTATCTATCTATCTATATATATAAAAATAAGTTGTCTGTCTGTCTGTGGATCAGGTGACGTCATGTTTCTGTGTTGACTGACGTCATGAAATTAGTTGTCGTCATTTTTGCTTTGACGATGACGTCATTCAAGATATTTAAGACATATGTTCACGTAGAAATCTATTAATGTTTAAGTTTACAATGACTGATGAACTTACCAAGGCAAAAGCCGATGAAGATGCTCAAAGAGTCTATGCCAAAAAACTTGCTGCTGATAGAGAAAGTCAGAAAAGAAAGCGTGCCGAGGAATCAAAAGAACAGCAAGGAAACAGGCTTGAGGCTGATAGAGAAAGAAAGAACAGAAAGCGTGCCGAGGAATCAAAAGAACAGCAAGGAAACAGGCTTGAGGCTGATAGAGAAAGAAAGAACAGAAAGCGTGCCGAGGAATCAAAAGAACAGCAAGGAAACAGGCTTGAGGCTGATAGAGAAAAAAAGAACAGAAAGCGTGCTGAGGAACTACCAGAGCAACGCGGAAGCAGACTTGCTGCTAAAAGAGAAAGTGAAAAAAGAAGGCGTTCCGAGGAATTATAAGTACAGCAAGAAATCAGGCTTGCTGCTGATAGAGAAAGTAAGAAAAGAAAGCGTGCCGAGGAATCACAAGAACAGCAAGAAATCAGGCTTGCTGCTGATAGAGAAAGTAAGAAAAGAAAGCGTGCCGAGGAATCAGAGCAACCTGAAAGTTATCGCCTGGCATTCAGGTACAACCCAGTCGATGATTATAGCTTGAGTAGATGTGTTCAAATCGGGACAATGTCTAAAATTTGTCCCTATTGCAAGGCCTTGAAATTCAATGGTGAAACAATGGGAATGTGTTGCGCCTCAGGAAAAGTTAAACTTCCTCTATTGGCTGCACCACCAGAGCCATTGAAGACGAATGAATGCTTGCCTGAAAAATTCTAATTTATGGGCACACGTAAAAATATTAAAATTAACTACAAATATGCGTGTCCGTTTGCAAAACGATGACTCTGGTCAAACATTTTCAGATCAATTGCTGACAATTGGAAACGGAAAGCTCCCAGTAGACTCAATTTCAGGACGTATACAACTACCTGCTGATTTCTGTAATTTAGTGACGTCCAAAAATTAATTGATTGAAAAAGTATTTCCGAATATTCTAAAAAATTAAAAAAATAATAAATGGCTAAGTGAAAGAGCGATTCTCGCACCCAAAAATATAGACGTCCACGAAATCAACAATATTGTTTTGACCAAGATTCGAGACCAAGCAGTCCTTTACAAGTCAGTCGATTAATTATCCATCTGAATTTTTAAATTCTATAGATCCTTCAGGGTTTCCACCACACGTGCTACAACTAAAAATAGGCGTACCAATAATACTTTTAAGAAATATCAACCCACCAAAGCTTTGCAATGGCACGCGACTTGCCATAAAAAAAAACAATGGAAAACCTCATAGAGGCCACAATCTTGACAGGGCCTTATGAGGGTGAGGCTGTTCTTATTCCTCGCATTCCCATGATTCCAACGGATCTGCTTTTTCAATTTAAAAGATTGCAATTCCCAATTCGATTAGCATTTGCAATCACCATTAACAAAGCTCAAGGTCAATCATTAGAAAAATGTGGTATAGATCTCAATACTGATTGTTTTTCCCATGGACAATTGTACGTTGCATGTTCGAGGGTCGGTAAACCTGACAATGTATAGATATGCAGTGACAATTGGACAGCGAAGAATGTTGTATATTCGCAAGTCAAAATCCCAATCCCAATCATCATCGCTATCATTTTCAGTTTTGATATGTTTTGACTCTCGCTGTCCAGGTGGATTTTCATCTAACTGCGCGGTTTTGCGTTCTTTAGCCACAAGCCTGTTTTCTTGCTGTTCTTGTGATTCCTCGGAACGCTTTCTTTTCTCACTTTCTCTATCAGCAGCAAGTTTTTTGGCATAAACCCTTTGAGCAGCTTCCTCGGCTGTTGCATTCACAGGTGGGACATATGGATACAACTACAATGGTGCGTAACTAATATGGCGCGTAACAACTTACGCGCGCGGGGGGGGGGGCCACCAACTAGGTGTTGGCGTGGCGCGAATCGCCACCCCAACAGCTAGTATATCTATATATATAAAAACTAGCTGTTGGGGTGGCACTTCGCGCCACCCCCAAGCCCCCCCGCTCGTGTAAGTCGTTACGCGCCATATTAGTTACGCGCCATTGTAGTTGTGTCCATATGTCCCACCTGTGAATATATATATATATATATATATATATATATATATATATATATATATATATATATATATATATATATATATATATATATATATATATATATATATATATATATATATATATATATATATATATATATATATATATATATATATATATATATATATATATATATATATATATATATATATCTTCTATATATATATAAATAAGTTGTTTGTCTGTCTGTCGACTGACGTCATGTTTGTGTGTCGACTGACGTCATTATAAGGATTGAGCTGTATGTCGTCATGAAGTTGTTTGTCGTCTGACGTCATGTTTGTCGACTAACGAAACTACAGACCGGGACACCGGGACACAAATGACGTGTTATGTCTGTTATAACGTAATAGAGGCAACAATCTTGACAGGGCCTTTTGAGGGTGAGGCTTTTCTTATTCCACGCATTCTCATGATTCCAATGGATCTGCCTTTTCAACCTAAAAGATTGCAATTCCCAATTTGATTAGCACATTTAGTTTTCAGTCCAGAACCACTAAAGCTATTATGTAAATATCAAAAATATTTATGTTGTCTGAGCAATAATTTTTAGTTTTTATTTCAAAATAGAAAATTACCTGACAATTTTAGAATTATATCTATCTATATATATAAAAATAAGTTGTCTGTCTGTGGATCAGGTGACGTCATGTTTCTGTGTCGACTGGCGTCATGAAGTTAGTTGTCGTCATTTTTGCTATGACGGTGACGTCATTAAAGATATTTAAGACATATATGTTCACGTAGAAATCTATTAATGTTTAAGTTTAAAATGACTGATGAACTTACAATGGCAAAAGCCGATGAAGATGCTCAAAGAGTCTATGCCAAAAAACTTGCTGCTGATAGAGAAAGTCAGAAAAGAAAGCGTGCCGAGGAATCAAAAGAACAGCAAGGAAACAGGCTTGAGGCTAAAGAACGCAAAACCGCGCAGTTAGATGAAGATCCACCTGGACAGCGAGAGTCAAAACATATCAAAACCGAAAATGATAGCGATGATGATTGGGTTTGGGATCTTGACTTGGATAAGGTCATCAATGCCTACCAGATTTTAGTTAAAAAAACAAAGGTTCGGCGATATGTATTTCATAGTGAAGCTGAAAAATAAAGAAGAAAAAGAAAACTGAAAAAAGAAAAAATGTAAAAAACTAAAAAATACTAAAAAGAAAAAACACTCAAAGAGAAATTACAGACCGGGACACAAATGACGACTGGGACAGAGGGAATATAAATAACGACCGGGACACTCAAGGAGAAATTACAGACTGGGATACCGGGACACAAATGACGACCGGGACACAGGTATTTAAGAATATCGTTCAAAGACAAATTTTTAATTGTAAGAAGACCGTTGAAAGAGAAATTTCTAATTGTAAAATGACTGAAGAACCTACAATGGCAACACCCGAGGAAGCTGCTCAAAACGAATGTATTCACGCCGAAGTAGCTGAGTTGGTAAAGCGTTATGTTTCAGGTTCTAGGTCCGAGAGGCTCCAGGTTTGAACCTTGGCTTTAGCATTAATACAAAAGAAGAAAAAAACTAAAAAAGGTAAAAACTACAAAAAACTAAAAAGAAAATATATATATATATTTATATATATCATCTTTTCCACAAAAATAATAATTTAGTGCTTCTGCTTAAAAACAGCAATCGAATTGATGCCTCCTGATACGCAACTATCAACAAAGTGGCAATCGTTGTGAAATCAGTTCTTACCTCGAGATAATATTCTTTATAGGCGAAACAATCAGTTGACAAGAATTGCTTAAACTCATCGATGCTACGATGCCCTACAATATCCTGACGAATATAAATGACGCCCGGGACACTCAAATAGAAATCACAGACTGGGACACCGGGACACAAATGACGACGGGGACACAGGGAATATAATTGACGACCCGGACACAGGGACACAAATACAACGGGGACGCCGGGGGGCACAGGGGGATATATAAATGACGACGGCAACAAAGGAAATGGTCGATTAGCAATCACCATCAACAAAGCTCAAGGGCAATCAATAGAATCATGAGGTATAGATCTGAATACGGATTGTTTTCCCATGGACCATTATGCGCTGCATGTTCAAGAGTCGGTAAACCTGACAATCTATTTATATGCACAGACGATGGGACAGCAAAGAATGTTGTATATTCGCAAGTTTTACGTAGTTAAATTTTTCTTTGAGGTTCCCGGTCGTCATTTATATTCCCTCTGTGTCGGTCGTCATTTGTGTCCCGGTCTGTAATTTATCTTTGAGTGTTTTTTCTTTTAATTTTTTTTAGTTTTTTACATTTTTTCAGTTTTTTTTTCCTCTTTATTTTTCAGCGTCACTATGAAGTACATATCGCCGAACCTTTGTTTTTTAACTTAAATCTGGTAAGCATTGATGACCTTATCCAAGTCAAAATCCCAAACCCAATCATCATCGCTATCATTTTCAGTTTTTATATGTTTTGACTCTCGCTTTCCAGGTGGATTTTCATCTAACTATGCGGTTTTGCGTTCTGTAGCCGCAAGCCTGTTTTCTTGCTGTTCTTGTGATTCCTCGGCACGCTTTCTTTTCTTACTTTCTCTATCAGCTGCAAGCCTGTTGACTTGCTGTTCTTGTGATTCCTCGGTACGCTTTCTTTTCCTACTTTCTCTATCAGCAGCAAGTTTTTTGGCATAGACTCTTTGAGCAGCTTCCTCGGCTGTTGCCATTGTAGGTTCTTCAGTAATTTTACAATTAAACATTTTTCAGTGAACGCATGTCTTAAATACCATTAATGACGTCACCGTCATAACAAAAATGACGACAACTAACTTCATGACGTCATTCGACACAGAAACATGACGTCACCTGACAGAAACACAGACAGACAACTTATTTTTATATATATACTAGCTGTTGGGGTGGCGCTTCGCGCCACCCCAACACCTAGTTGGTGGGGCACTTCGCGCCCCCCCAAGCACCCCCGCGCGCGTAAGTCGTTACGCGCCATATTAGTTACGCGCCATTGTAGTTTTGTCCCTGTGTCCCACCTGTGAATATAGATAGATTTATATATGTGTTTCAAACTACGTAAAAATTGCGAATATACAACATTTTTGGCTTTCCCACTACTGGGAGCCTTCCGTTTCCAATTGCCAGCAATTGATCTGAAAATGTTTGACCAGAGTCATCGTTTTGCAATCGGACACGCATATTTGTAGTTAATTTTAATATTTTTACGTGTGCCCATAAATTAGAATTTTTCAGGCAAGCATTCATTTCGTCTGCAGGAGTTAAACTACGTAAAAATTGCGAATATACAACATTCTTGGCTTTCCCATTGTCTCTGCATATACAAAGCCGTATGCACTAATAATGACGTCATATGCAAACGCTCTTATATATATATATATATATATATATATATATACTAGCTGTTGGGGTGGCGCTTCGCGCCACCCCAACACCTAGTTGGTGGGGGCGCTTCGCGCCCCCCCCCCAAGCCCCCCCGCGCGCGTAAGTCGTTACGCGCCATAATAGTTACGCGCCATTGTAGTTGTGTCCCTATGTCCCACCTGTGAATATAGATATATATATATATATATATATATATATATATATATATATATATATATATATATATATATATATATATATATATATATATATATATATATATATATATATATGGTTTTAACTACGTAAAACTTGCGAATATACAACATTCTTTGCTGTCCCATTGTCTTTGCATATAAATAGATTGTCAGGTTTACCGACTCTTGAACATGCAACATATAATGGTCCATGGGAAAACAATCTGTATTCAGATCTATACCTCATGATTCTAATGATTGCCCTTGAGCTTTGTTGATGGTGATTGCTAATCGACCATTCCCTGTCCCGGTGTCCCGGTCGTCATTTACATCCCCCTGTTTCCCCCGGTGTCCCCGTTGTAGTTGTGTCCCTGTGTCCCGGTCGTCATGTATATTCCCTGTGTCCCGGTCGTCATTTGTATCCCGGTGTCCCGGTCTGTATATACATTCGTTTTTTAGTTTTGTTTTTCTCCTTTATTTTTTTCCTTTTTTTTCTTTTTTAGCTTATTTAGATTTTTAGATTTTTTAGTTTTTTTATTAGTTTTTAGTTTTTTTTTCTTTTTAGTTTTTTTGTCCCGGTCGTCATTTATATCCCCCTGTTTCCCCCGGTGTCCCCGTTGTCATTTGTATCCCGGTGTACCGGTCTGTATATACATTCGTTTTTTAGTTTTGTTTTTCTCCTTTATTTTTTTTCCTTTTTTTTCTTTTTTAGTTTATTTAGATTTTTAGATTTTTTAGTTTTTTTATTAGTTTTTAGTTTTTTTTTCTTTTTAGTTTTTTTGTAGTTTTTACCTTCTTTTTAGTTTTGTTAATTTTTTTTTTTACTTATGTCCTGGTCGTCATTTATACTCCCTGTGTCCCGGTGCTTTGTTGATTGCTAATCGAACATTCCTTTTGTCCTGGTCGCTTTCTCTTTGAGTGTCGTCATTTATTTTTTTCTTTTTTAGTTCTTTTAGTTTTTACCTTTTTTAGTTTTTTTTAGTTTTTTAGATGAAAATTTTTTTTAGTTTTTTTCTTTTTTTCTTTTTAGTTTTTTATTGGTTTTTACCTTTATGTTAGCTTATTTTTCAGTTTTTTTCCTTTTTTTTTAGTTTTTTTTTATTTTTTATTTTTTTTAGTTTTTTACCTTTTTTTAGTTTTTTAGTTTTTTTAGTTTTTTAGCTTTTTTACTTTTTTTTATTAGTTTTTAGTTTTTTTGTAGTTTTTGCCTTTTTTTAGTTTTTTTCAGTTTTTTTTTAGTTTTTTATTGGTTTTTACCTTTATTTTAGCTTATTTTTCAGTTTTTTCCTTTTTTTTAGTTTTTTTTTTAGTTTTTAGTTTTTTTAGTTTTTTACCTTTTTTTAGTTTTTTTAGTTTTTTTAGTTTTTTAGCTTTTTTATTTTTTTTATTAGTTTTTAGTTTTTTTTGTAGTTTTTGCCTTTTTTTTAGTTTTTTTAGTTTTTTAGCTTTTTTATTAGTTTTTAGTTTTTTTTGTAGTTTTTGCCTTTTTTTAGTTTTTTAGTTTTTTAGCTTTTTTATTTTTTTTATTAGTTTTTAGTTTTTTTTGTAGTTTTTGCCTTTTTTTAGTTTTTTCAGTTTTGACGTCACCTGATCCAGTTTTTTCAGGTGACGTCACCTGATCCACGATCCACAGATCCACAGACAACTTATTTTTATATATATAGATAGTTTTTTTTTTTTACTTATGTCCTGGTCGTCATTTATACTCCCTGTGTCCCGGTGCTTTGTTGATTGCTAATCGAACATTCCTTTTGTCCTGGTCGCTTTCTCTTTGAGTGTCGTCATTTATTTTTTTGTTTTTTGTTTCTTTTAGTTTTTACCTTTTTTAGTTTTTTTTAGTTTTTTAGATGAAAATTTTTTTTAGTTTTTTCCTTTTTTTCTTTTTAGTTTTTTATTGGTTTTTACCTTTATTTTAGCTTATTTTTCAGTTTTTTCCTTTTTTTTAGTTTTTTTTTATTTTTTATTTTTTTTAGTTTTTTACCTTTTTTTAGTTTTTTAGTTTTTTTAGTTTTTTAGCTTTTTTACTTTTTTTTATTAGTTTTTAGTTTTTTTTGTAGTTTTTGCCTTTTTTTAGTTTTTTTCAGTTTTTTTTTTAGTTTTTTATTGGTTTTTACCTTTATTTTAGCTTATTTTTCAGTTTTTTCCTTTTTTTTTAGTTTTTTTTAGTTTTTAGTTTTTTTAGTTTTTTACCTTTTTTTATTTTTTTAGTTTTTTTAGTTTTTTAGCTTTTTTATTTTTTTATTAGTTTTTAGTTTTTTTTGTAGTTTTTGCCTTTTTTTTATTTTTTTTAGTTTTTTAGCTTTTTTATTAGTTTTTAGTTTTTTTTGTAGTTTTTGCCTTTTTTTAGTTTTTTTTAGTTTTTTAGCTTTTTTATTTTTTTTATTAGTTTTTAGTTTTTTTTGTAGTTTTTGCCTTTTTTTAGTTTTTTCAGTTTTGACGTCACCTGATCCAGTTTTTTCAGGTGACGTCACCTGATCCATCCACAGATCCACAGACAACTTATTTTTATATATATAGATATATATATATATATATATATATATATATATATATATATATATATATATATATATATATATATATATATATATATATATATATATATATACTACCTGTTGGGGTGGCGCTTCGCGCCACCCCAACACCTTGTTGGTGGGGCGCTTCGCGCCCCCCACCAAGCCCCCCCGCGCGCGTAAGTCGTTACGCGCCATATTAGTTACGCGCCATTGTAGTTGTGTCCCTGTGTCCCACCTGTGAATATAGATAGATTTATATATGTGTTTCAAACTACGTAAAAATTGCGAATATACAACATTTTTGGCTTTCCCACTACTGGAAGCTTTCCGTTTCCAATTGCCAGCAATTGATCTGAAAATGTTTGACCAGAATCATCGTTTTGCAATCGGACACGCATATTTGTAGTTAATTTTAATATTTTTACGTGTGCCCATAAATTAGAATTTTTCAGGCAAGCATTCATCTCGTCTGCAGGAGTTAAACTACGTAAAAATTGCGAATATACAACATTCTTGGCTTTCCCATTGTCTGTGCATATACAAAGCCGTATGCACTAATAATGACGTCATATGCAAACGCTCTTTTTACAAACAAACATGCATACACACAACTCGTTTTTATATAGATAGATAGATAGATCGATACAATAAAAATTAACTGCGTAAAACTTGCGAATATACAACATTCTTCGCTGTCCAATTGTCGCTGCATATAAATAGATTGTCAGGTTTACCGACCCTCGAACATGCAACGTACAATTGTCCGTGGGAAAAACAATCAGTATTAAGATCTATACCACATTTTTCTAATGATTGACCTTGAGCTTTGTTAATGGTGATTGCAAATGCTAATCGAATTGGGAATTGCAATCTTTTAAATTGAAAAGGCAGATCCGTTGGAATCATGGGAATGCGAGGAATAAGAACAGCCTTACCCTCAAAAGGCCCTGTCAAGATTGTCGCCTCTATTAGGCTTTCCATTGTTTTTTTTACGGCAAGTCGCGTGCCATTGCAAAGCTTTGGTGGGTTGATATTTCTTAAAAGAATTATTGGTACGCCTATTTTTAGTTGTAGCACGTGTGGTGGAAACCCTGAAAGATATATGGAATTTAAAAATTCAGATGGATAATTAACCGCTTCATTTGGTTCCAAAACTGTGTTGACTGACTTGCAAAGGACTGCCTGGTCTCGAATCTTGGTCAAAACAATATTGTTTGATTTCGTGGACGTCTATATTTTTGGGTGCGAGAATCGCTCTTTCACTTAGCCATTTATTATTTTTATAATTTTTTAGAATATTCGGAAATACTTTTTCAATCAATTCATTTTGGACGTCACTAAACTACAGAAATCAGCAGGTAGTTGTATACGTCCTGAAATTCACTCTATCGTATCATAAATGTCTTTTTGTTCCGACGTTAACTTGTAAATGTTATTTTGTACATACGACAATAGATCACTCGTACTGTAACTTTGTTCACGATCCAATTCTACACATGTCGAAACAGCAGCGATACGGTTAGGTGAAGGCATTCCCAAATCCTGAAGAGGTTTGTTTGCCATACGTACGCACAAATCTTCTATAATAACTAAAAGCTATTTATTATTTTTATAATTTTTTAGAATATTCGGAAATACTTTTTCAATCAATTCATTTTTGGACGTCACTAAACTACAGAAATCAGCAGGTAGTTGTATACGTCCTGAAATTGAGTCTATCGTATCATAAATGTCTTTTTGTTCCGACGTTAACTTGTAAATGTTATTTTGTACAGACGACAATAGATCACTCGTACTGTAACTTTGTTCACGATCCAATTCTACACATGTCGAAACAGCAGCGATACGGTTAGGTGAAGGCATTCCCAAATCCTGAAGAGGTTTGTTTGCCATACGTACGCACAAATCTTCTATAATAACTAAAGTGTCGTTATAAATTTCTTGATGTAAAATCAAAAGTCATTTCTGACGTCTCTAACTGTTTTCGATGGAGTATATCTTCGGACATTTTTGACTTATATTTTTCCCATAACTCTGTAGGAGCTGATGGAGAGCAAGTGTATGAATTTGACTTGGGGTTGACGTTTCGCACGCGTCATTAATGCAGTTATCCCAGTGTTGGTCATTCTCCAATAAATTCAGAGCTTGGCATGCACTACGGTAAGTGTCATGTATAGTACCGTTTATAGTTCTCAAATACTCAAAGGATGTCGGACCGGGTACATTCACCAAAAGCAGGCGTGGAAAGAAGCATTCATGTTGATTGGGGTGAACGGTGTAGAGTCTTCCTATCGTGGTATCTTTGAAGATGGTAGGTTGGCCGTAAACCCACTGGTTATCTACTTCGATGGTGGTACCGTTGCCATTGTAGGTTTTTCAGTCATTTTACAATTAGAAATTTCTCTTTCAACGGTCTTCTTACAATTAAAAATTTGTCTTTGAACGATATTCTTAAATACCTGTGTCCTGGTCGTCATTTATATTCCCTGTGTCCCGGTCGTCATTTGTGTCCCGGTATCCCAGTCTGTAATTTCTCTTTTTTCTTTTTTCAGTTTTCTTTTTCTTCTTTATTTTTCAGCTTCACTATGAAATACATATCGCCGAACCTTTGTTTTTTTAACTAAAATCTGGTAGTCATTGATGACCTTATCCAAGTCAAAATCCCAAACCCAATCATCATCGCTATCATTTTCAGTTTTTAATATGTTTTGACTCTCGCTGTCCAGGTGGATCTTCATCTAACTGCGCGGTTTTGCGGTCTTTAGCCTCAAGCCTGTTTCCTTGCTGTTCTTTTGATTCCTCGGCACGCTTTCTTTTCTGACTTTCTCTATCAGCAGCAAGTTTTTTGGCATAGACTCTTTGAGCATCTTCATCAGTCATTGTAAACTTAAACATTAATAGAATTCTACGCGAACATATGTCTTATATAACTTGAATGACGTCACCTTCAAAGCAAAAATGATGGCAACTAATTTCATGACGTCAGCCGAAACATGACGTCACCTGATCCACGATCCACAGATCCACAGACAACTTATTTTTATATATATAGATAGATAGGTAGATACAATACAAATTAACTGCGTAAAACTTGCGAATATACAACATTTTTCGCTGTCCAATTGTCGCTGCATATAAATAGATTGTCAGGTTTACCGACCCTCGAACATGCAACGCACAATTGTCCATGGGAAAAACAATCAGTATTAAGATCTATACCACATTTTTCTAATGATTGACCTTGAGCTTTGTTAATGGTGATTGCAAATGCTAATCGAATTGGGAATTGCAATCTTTTAAATTGAAAAGGCAGATCCGTTGGAATCATGGGAATGCGAGGAATAAGAACAGCCTCACCCTAAAAAAGCCCTTTACTTAGCCATTTATTATTTTTATAATTTTTTAGAATATTCGGAAATACTTTTTCAATCAATTAATTTTTGGACGTCACTAAATTACAGAAATCAGCAGGTAGTTGTATACGTCCTGAAATTGAGTCTATCGTATCATAAATGTCTTTTTGTTCCGACATTAACTTGGAAATGTTATTTTGTACATACGACAATAGATCATTCGTACTGTACCTTTTTTCACGATCCATTCTACACATGTCGAAACAGCAGCGATACGGTTAGGTGAAGGCATTCCCAAATCCAGAAGAGGTTTGTTTGCCATACGTATGCACAAATCTTCTATAATAACTAAAGTGTAGTTATAAATTTCTGATGTAAAATCAAAAGTCATATCTGACGTCTCTAACTGTTTTCGACGGAGTATATCTTCGGACATTTTTGACTTATATTTTTCCCATAACTCTATAGGAGCTGATGGAGAGCAAGTTGTTAAAATGATGCCAAACAATGCACGAATTTGACTTGGGGTTGACGTTTCGCACTAATGGGGAATATGGAACAACCCACTGGTTATCTACTTCGATGGTGGTACCGTTGCCATTGTAGGTTCTTCACTCATTTTACAATTAGAAATTTCTCTTTCAACGGTCTTCTTACAATTAAAAATTTGTCTTTGAACGATATTCTTAAATACCTGTGTCCTGGTCGTCATTTATATTCCCTGTTTCCCGGCCGTCATTTGTGTCCCGGTATCCCAGTCTGTAATTTCTCTTTGAGTGTCCCGGTCGTTATTTATATTCCCTCTGTCCCGAAAAATTTCAAGCTCCTATCTACAAAAATGTGGAATTTCGTTTTTTTGGCCAGAAGACAGATCACGGGTGCGTATTTATTTGTTGTTTTTTTCCCCAGGGTTCATCGTATCGACCAAGTGGTCCTATAATGTCGCAAGAGGGCTTTCCTTGGAGGAATATGTCATGGGGGAAGAGATATTCAATGAAAAGGGCGCGGGATTTTCTAGCATTACTATAAAAAAACAATGAAAAAATAAACATGAAAAAGTTTTTTTTCAATTGAAAGTAAGGAGTAGCATTAAAACTTAAAACGAACAGAGATTATTAAGCATATGAGGGGTTCTAAAAATAGCATAAAGAGCGAGGTATTTAGGAAAAGATAAATATCTCGCTCTTTATGCTAAAGTAGGTCATTCTTAAAGAATTGGGACAAAACTTAAGATTTGGTGTAAAGAGCGAGGTATTAACGAAGGGACAAACCCCCTCATGTACATAATGAAAATATAAGAATATAAAAGTTTGTTATGTAAGTTAATTCTTAAGTTACGTATATTTTTTACTAATAAAAACGTTCGTAAAAAGCCATTTAGCCAAAAAAGAATCAATATGCAAATTTCATTTTAATAATTTATGTGAAGAGAGCCAAAATCAAACATACATTAATTCAAAAACGTTCAGAAATTAAATAAATAAAAAATAGTTTTTTTTTAACTGAAAGTAAGGAGCGACATTAAAACTTAAAACGAACAGAAATTACTCCGTATGTGAAATGGGTTGTCCCCTCCGCAATCCCTCGCTCTTTACGCTAAAGTTTGACTCTTTGCCACAATTCTACTTTTTAAAACAATTAAAAACTTTAGCGTAAAGAGTGAGGGATTGCGGAGGGGACAACCCATTTCATATACAGAGTAATTTCTGTTCGCTTTAAGTTTTAATGTCGCTCCTTACTTTCAGTTAAAAAACTATTTTTTTTTATTTAATTGAGGTAGACATCGATTGTGTAATAAATAGATATCGCGAGAGTGGAAATAGAGAATCAGACTTCTTAAAAAATTGAG